>NC_041380.1:590094809-590105019 GCF_002162155.2 Triticum dicoccoides
GGTCCCCCCTCCTCCCGCCTAAAAGACGCGGGGCTCTCTGAAGTCGGCATACGCCCGCAAAGCCGGCTCTTCAGGATGGGAAGCTGACCAAGCTTCTCGTCCCCCTGCTCGCCTCGGAGCTCGATCAGCTTCGGGGACTACTGTCGGAGTAAATAGCCATGGGTAGCCTAGCCGGCTTCCCCTGGCCCTTCTGAAAAAGTTACGAGCCCGCCCGGCTCTCAAGAATCAAAGACGTGGGGCCGCCTTCCCCTTGCTGGCTGCCACCCAGGCCGGCTTTCGGAAGGCGGTCCGACTTTAGCCCTCATGAGAAGGCTGACTCCAAGAAGCCGACCATGAGAAGGCCGACTCCAAGAAGCCGGCTCCCCATAAAGCGGTCCAGACCGTACCCACAAAAGTTTGCACCCACCTAACGGCGGCGCGACGGGGCGTGGCTACAGAAAAGCCTGCCACCCCCGAATCCCGAAGCACGCCTGGCACAATGCGCCGTACGGGGTAGGCATGACCCGTCCGGCGCGGCACTGTCGCCATGTTGACCCTGGCATCACCTGCGACGGGCCGCCAGCATGGCCCACAGACGGTGGGCCCCTTCGAGCAGAGAGACGCCCGAAAGCGGCCACGCCTCCAACCAGTCGGCCCAAGACAGAGCCGGCTCCCCGCAGCCGGCTTGCCGCCTCCCTCGAAGAAGACGCCCCATTAAGGAGACAAGACACGGTAAGGCTACAGCGATCGCCTGACAGGCGGCGGTACTGTAGCCGCGCTTGCCACGATGAAGCTCACGTCAACAAGATGGAGCCACAGTAACCAGCCGCCGACCAGGCCCTGGACAGTGGGGCCTGCCTGTCGACCAAGGGGCCGACAGCCGGCGGGACCCATCAGTCGGCGGGCCCAGCAGCCGGCGCAAAAGCCGGCGAGCGCAGTCACAGACGGCTGGGCCCCGCGTCCAGTCGGATTACCATTGTACCCCCCGGGGGTAGGCCTATATTAACCCCCCGGAGCACCCATGCAAAGGGTTCGACCCTTTGCTAGTTCTAGACACCACACAAGGAGAAGAAGCAGGCTAGCAGTGCCCTTCTTCCTCCTCCCCCCAAACAGCTCAAGGAGCGTTGTGTAGCTACTTGATTCATCTAGTGAACATGCGGAGACCCCGCAGAGCAGCAGTAGGTGTGTTATCTCCACGGAGAGCCCCGAAGCTGGGTAAGATCCGCCGGCGTGCATGTCTTCGCCTTATCCCGTTTCCAGGCACCGGCGATGTCTTACTGGCTCCCACAATGATAAGCCACCCGTTGGCATATGTCGCACCTACCATCCGACAACCTGCATCTGTGGCGTTGGGTGGGAGGACTTCATCACGTTGAACAATCTCAGTGAGGGAGTTTTGCTCCATTTTGTACTCGATGGACCAGTGCCAAAATTGCTGATTTGCATGGTTGCGCCACCTCCCAACCAGGCTGATCTAGCGCTTGAGGCTGATGTGTTCACGGAAGACATGAAGAAGAAGGCAAGAGAGAGTGCAAAGCTGTATGAAACTCTACTATATTGACCAACGGATACATGGGTTGCCATTTGTGCATCTTTTTTTGTTCATTTTCAGTGTGACTATTCAATCTTCAGTTTTATGGTCTCCAGTATGTTCTTGTTGTGGTCAGTTTTGAACTATAGAAGAAAGTTCAAGGGACATATAGCTAAGCGAGACTCTGGTTTGCATCCAGCATCATGTTTACTTGGCTCCTATTTTGTTACTTTTTTTAAGCTATACTGTCACTCCCATTTAGTCCATGTCCACACAAAATGTCAAGGTATGAATCAGTAGCGGGTTTGCAAGTGACCCGTTAGGGAGAGGCGCCAACATGTGTTTGAAGGTAGACGAGGGGGAGGGAGAATACGACCTGAAACTGAAATGAAAACAATCGTTTTTTTGGCTCTACAGTCTGGACTGAAACTACTACAAAGACACGTGTAAAGAACTGTGTGGACAAGAAAAACGACCTAAACCAAATGGGAAAACAGATGACTGAAAATTAGACACTCCCTATATAAATAATACGACTTTTGGTAAAACTATGCAATCACCACCTTTGCCATCGAAGCTGAGCCTCCCCGCCTGCTGGTGATGCCTAATGAAATATAGTTAGGGAAAATCAACTTTTCTTGCAATAAAATATCCAGGAAAACTAAGGGGCACAATCCTGAAAATAGAACTGCCATGTATACAGTAGAAAATATCGATCGCTCCCTACCAAGTATGTATATATATCATTTTTTTTTATAACTTTTAAACCGTTAAAAGCTTAGCGAGCTTTAACAATAGACACAATTTTACCTATATATAAGGTAAAAGCTTAGCGAGCCTTAACAAAACTGGGGAAAAAATGATATCATGAACGGCTGTCGCTGGATACAGTTGCAGTCAAATCGACATGAGGATCCTGCAGCATCTTGAGCATGACCCCTGCGTTCACGCCCCCAACTTGATTGAAGTAGTCGTCGAACAGGCTGTGTAACGAGGGCTTCCCGAACCACTGCTCATACCCAGGCACCTGCATCCTGCATGCTCAAGACCACTATCAGTCACTTCAGCACACACATAGAGAACATATCTATATGCAATTCATAGATTAGTTTCCTTTTTGAACTAATTCATAGATCAAACTTTTTGTTATTTAACTTAATATCCATATATAGACTTAAAGCATTCCTTCTAGTTCAGATCGACGGACCATCGACACATGGATACAACTAGTCAAACATGAATATGAAATTCTTAACCCGGCTGATGTTGGTAGCGAGTCCTGTCCTGTCACTCATGGATGGAGCATATAGGATCAATCAATCAAAACACGGTCAGTGTGGTGTGTCGGCATCGTCATTAGTCCTATTGGAGAGCATAGGATCTGCCCAACAGTGAGGTTTTTGACGGAAGAGACTATGAGTGACCGAGGGGAGACGGGAGGGGGCAGGCACCTGGTGCGGGCGGCGTTGGGAGGGGGCTCGATGAGGGGCGGCACCTCCACCCTAGGCTCCGGCGGCGGCGCCGGCGGCCACTCCCGCGCCGGCTTGCTCCGGGAAATCCCCATCGCTCTCTCCTATGTCCCGATTGCTCGTCTCCTCCCTCTCCGGTTGCACAGATCCGCTGACGCTCGCCGCCGATCGAAAATCGCAGCCCGATCCGAACCCCCGGTTGGTACTCTCCTTCGGGCTTTTATGTCTCCTGCCTCCTCGTTTCTTTTCTTGCCAAACAAGCACAAGACTCTTCTTCTAAGCCTACGGACGTGGGGCGATCGACCATTACGTGCCGTCCGAGCCGGGGACTGAGATTTGTATTCGGCCGTCCTGAGTCCTGACCTCCATGTCCATGGAAGTGGAACCACGGCTAAGGGCAGACTCTCTCTGAATGTCTCAACACTTGTTCCGGCCTCTTTCTTCAGAAATCGCAGTGTCTCTGCGACCCTAAAAACAGAGGGAAAACCCCACCCTACTCTCTACAGTATTTTTTTTAGCGGTAAACCTCAGTTTATTAAGGAGTTCAGTTTACAGGAATGATAAACGGGTCATGGGGTATTGCCCAGCCACAAATGGCCACCCTCTACTAAAGAAGACAAAAATTTAGCTAAAGCTATGAGCCTCAGAATTTGAAGTATTTGTGACAAAATCCTTTGTTACTAGCAGCCGGGGCTGCCACACCTCCCCATCCTCCCCCCGCCGCCGCTAGAGGAAGCCGCCCGGGCTTCGCTACGGGGTTCCATGGGCGCGGGGGCGCTTCCCTAGATTTGGGTCGCCGGCGGCCTGTCGTGGCTATCGTTCTGGGCGGCACGTGAGACGGTGGTGTCGGGCACGCGCGTGATGGTGTTGTGGCTCGTGCGTGGCTCCGGTTGGCTGCGGGCATGTGGAGGCGGGACCGGAGGGTGTTCGGTGAAGTTTGACAGGGCCTGGAGGTGGTGACGAGATATGTGCTGTTGGAGGGTAGGGACTGGCCTGTTGCGGCTGCCCTGGCGGCCTGAGTTGTCGGCTACCTTGGGCGTCCTCGTCTGGATCTGAATGATTAGATCTGATGGGCGTGTTTGTTTCTCCCGATGGCGTTCTCCCGCAGTTGGTCGGCGATGTTACCTGACCCTTGGCCATCTCCTGCATTTGTCGAGTTGGGATCCGTGGGTGGTTGGGAGTGGCATCCACACGCTATCGTGACAGTGTAGGGGTGTTGGCAGGGTTGCTGGTCCATGGTGGATGAATGATGGCCAGGGCGCATAGGTATTGGGGGCTGACTTGGTCTGTGTTGTCACAAGCTTTCATGTTATGGTCCACTTGCTTGCTACATGTAGCGTCGGTCGGTGTTGCGCTCTCTAGGCACTATTGTGTCATCCGACGGATCGGTGCTAAGGACCACGAATTTGGAGGCTCTCAAGGGTGTTTGGCGGCGGTAGTCGGTGGTCATTTGGTTGTATCCTCCCCGGTCCACTGGAACCGGCTGGGGACGCGGGTGTGGGCACTTCCTATGGTGGGGGCGCCAACCCAGGCTGAATGACTGATGTCAGACTAGGAGTGAAAGAAGACGCCTTTCGCTTCTACTCCCATGGTTAGGTGGTCTTGATGTGGATGGTTGGCGGTGCCTAGGGGCCTGGATGCTCGAGCGGTAGTCTTGGATGGTGAGCTCCATGTTTGTTTTTTCTTGCAGGCCCCATGATGGTGGTGGTGACTTCACCTGTTGGTCGTGTGGATGGAAAGGGGTGTAGTGGTGGGAGACTCTGGCTCTGGTAGCGCCCAGATATGGTGTGGCTGGGCCGCCCCTCGTTGCGGTGATGATAGGGAACCATCCCGTACGTGGTATAGGTGAGTTTTTGAGCGAAAGCTTTGCGTTCTGGGTGCCGGCGACGATGGAGCCCATGGGTGCCGCTTGCTACGTTGTCATGGGTCTTGTCCTTGTGTCAGGGCTCCGGGTGAAAACTCTAATCTGTTTGTTTGGAGTCGGCAACGGCGACCCTTCACACCGTCATCCACTTGGGGGTATTGTCATGGAGCTCAGGAGTCTTCAGTCGAGCCTCAGCTAAGTGTTAGGCTTGCTTTAGGTTCATGTTTCTCTTCTAAACTACCTTGTAAGAGGGTCTTCCCATCATATTGATTCGTTCGGCCGTGTACTTTGTTCTGATGTTGCTTTATAAATAAAGTGGGGCGAAAGCCTGTTTGGGGAGCAATGCAAAAACAATAAGATGATTTTTTTCTAGTATAAATCACGAATTGCAGATCGTTTCCAATCATACTTTTCCCCTGTTTTGTTCTCCATTGGTAATGAGAGGTGGGAAAAAAGCAAGAAGCGGTGCATGAGATTGACGGATCATACGTTTTCCCTTTTTCACAATGGACTTTTGCTTAGTGTGGCAGAGTGCAAAGTTTTTCCTACTATTTTTGTATTTCATTAATTTTCAAATTGGTGTCTCTTTTGTTGTTACCGTCAGCTTGTTAAGGTATACAAGATTGTGCTTCAAAGCAGTGCATGAGATTGACGGACCTTGCTCGTGTGCTAGTGTGGTGGGGAGGCAGATCGAGGAACAAGAACGGATGCTGATATAGGGCAGGTCCTCATGAAATGGAGGAGAAGATTCAGATCTCAGTACTGAAGGCCTTTTTCTCTTCCTGCTAGAACGGGAGTTGCATCCTTTGCAACATAAAGCTACAGCTCTAACATTAGTTACATTACCACGAGCTCATTTCATTCCCAAACAGACACTCTTCTCGCTTCAACTCAACTCCAAAACTATACTCTGACCGTGGATGGGAGAGGGCAAGAAAATAGCGACACAACCATGCATGTACTTTCTGCACATCAGCAGGAGTTGGTTTCAACAGAACCAAGACCATGAATAGCTTGTTTATAAATCACAAGGTTCCAAGATAATACAAAACTTGAGCAAACTACAAACGTGAGAAATAATAAAAGTTAGGACAAAGCACGAAATTTGTAAGGACGTCTCCATCTAAAGGGATCAGCTAGATCCAAATCATGGACACCATAATCCAAAACATACTGATGAACGGAACCTGGTGTAATATGAATCCGAGCACCTCTTCAGGCCTTCTTATCCAGCTGAAGCTTTTTACGTTGTTGTCTAAAAAACTTCACTTTGTAATCACTTGGATCAACCTCCAGAGTTATTAACTCTAGCATTCCCGCGTTTAGTAAGAAGAATGTGGCAAAGTCAACATCTGACTTCATACCCGAATAATATCGCCAAACAATAGTCTTCAGCCGCATGTCAAGAGAATTTATAGTATTCCGGTGTTTACGTCGCCACAAATTTTTTATCCCGGGCCCCCTTGACTAGGAAGAACATAATCAAACCAAAAACAGGCAGTTAAGAACAATAAGCAAATTAATTAGAACTGAACACTATGAACCATTAAGAAAGAATTGTCACCTCAATGTACAACCTTTCCAAGAAAGGAAAGCATCTCATCAGGTCAATAACAGAATCCAAACTAAGAGAATGCGTATCAACACATAAAATCTTGACACTGCGCACCGTCTTCGTCAGGCTATCAACACGCAATCCCTTGATGAAGCATGGGGATGACGTTAGACCAGGTATAAGTACAAGTGAAATGCCGATATAAATGCCTGTGAAGGGAAGTAGGGATGACATGCATGGCTACCTGAATAATTGCTGAGGAGTCGAATTTGAGTGTGGTACTACGATGATAAGAAGTAAGGCAGCCTAAGGTCTCCAGTTTGGGCGCAAAGATTACCGATATACGCAGGTCAACAGTTGAACCAAGTTGAAGCAACATAAGAAGAGGGGCATTCTTGATAATGAGCTGTTCAAATCGGAGAGTTGTATGGCGCGCAAGAGATTTCACATATATGCTTCTAAGGCTGATGGAGTTGATCCGGACACAACGGAAGCCAGAGCTGCAGCAAATCATCAAGCACTCCAGTGCAGGGCAGCCATCAAACATGGCTTGCAGCGAGGATTCAGAGATGTTGACCCGCTTAAGCCCGAGCTTCTTAAGCATAGGAAAGCGAAGCGCTTGGGCGGTGCTGTCGGGGATGTGGCACTCTCCGAATATGGCGACACAAAGGGTCTCGGAGAAGCGGAAGGCAGCTGCCGGCGGGGGCAACGTTGGAGGTGGCAACCTGTAGTCGTCGCTGCTGCAGAGCTCAAGCTCCTGGAGGTTATCGAGGGCGGAGGACTGGAGCCAAGCGTCGACCGTGGCAGCTCGGTCGCCGTGGAGGTGGTAGACAGGCGCGCAAAAGCGGCGGACGGGCCCGTTGTGGACGGAGAGGATGTGCGACATGACGGCGTCGAGGTCATCCTGGTTGTTGCAGAGCCTGTGGTGATCGAGGTTGAGAGGGACGGAGCGCCAGAGGTGGCGCCACCGGTGGGCGAGGATCTGCGTGCGGGCGCCTTCCTTGGTGGGGAGCAGCGATATGATCTCCCCGAGGAGTTCGTCGGGGAGGTTGCTGATGCAGTCGGCGCGGGTACGGCGCTGGCGTTTCTTTCTCGTCGAAGCAGGACCTCCCGGCGCCTCCATCGCCAAGATCGGGGATGCGCGTAGGGAGGAGGGGACGGCGGCGGTTTGAACATTGGAAAAAAACGAATCCCAAGCGAGAGATCGATGTTTTTTTTTAGCATCAGTACAGGCACAAGCGCTCATATACACGCGCATACACTCATCCCTATGAACGCACACACGCACACCCTACCCCTATGAGCACCTGCAAGAGACTGAGCCGGCACACCAGGATTTGAACCCTGATGGGTTGGGAATACCACTGTCCATCTAACCATCTCAACCATAGGTTGATTCGCGCGAGAGATCGATGTTAGTAATATAAATCCCGACGTTTTTTCACGGGAGACGAGGTATGTGGCGTTGGGCTGGGGATCTCTTTTCTGTTCCCAGGCCAAACAATCGATCGTGAACGCGCAGGCGTCCGTACGGCCTCGACTATCCGCCTTGACCCAACTCCAATACGTACGTACTTCGTGCACTGCATGTGCGCATTAGTGATGGACTCGCTCGTACGTGTACGCGCGTGGGTGGTGAAGGAATCGATCGCGGGCGCGTACATGCGTCTTGTGCGCCGTCCGTTGGTTCTTTTGGTTCTTTGGCGGACGTAAATTTGCAATCTTTTTTCAGGGAGGATCTTTTTTGAACTGGCCAGCAATTGCTGGTTTTCATTAGCTTGGCAGAAGAGAGCGACAAAGGTGTTTGATCAAGTGATCTGTGGAATGGAGAGAAACAAAGAAGAACAGAAGGTTTTTCAGGGAGGACCATCGGTGGCAGTGGCGGATGATCTTTTCGTCGCAAAACGCAAAACGGCCAAACCCAGACTCGCTCTCAACTGTGTTGTAATCAAGCGAGGGCGAAGGCGCTAGACACCTACGGTAGTGCATGCACCCAATAGTTGTTGTCCTTGACCGCCGGCGCCGCGATGAGCAGGCCTATTTTAATTTATGGATGTCCCGACGAGGTCCGCTCAAGTCAGGTGAGGTCCTCCCTCCTCACGGGGGCGAGCGGGGATCATGATAGCGATTTCCAACCTGTACCTACATCGCGTAGGCTGTGATCCGGCGCCGGGGTATGCATGACTAGCGGTGGACGGCGAGTGTATTAGAGTGTGGCGGCGGTGGTGGAGGATGCGAGGGGAGGGAAATGGGGGACAGCTGCCGGTGTCCGGCTTAAATAGGACTTATAGGGCCCTCCGGTGGCGTGGCAGCACGCGGCGTCCTCACCGTTCTCATCGGAGACGCATCGGACCGGCGTGTTTCGGTAGGGAAACATGCGGCCAGTCCGACGTGACAGACGTATCCGGATCTCTTCGCATCCGTCCCAGATATGGGCTAGACATGAGGGGAGTGTTGGTCAATTCAGACATGTAGGGCCGGTATGAGGAGCCGTTTTTCCGATTGGTCAGGGACCGAGCATATGGGAGGGGTTTGTACTGGCGAGTGACATGGCCTCTTTGACTTGCACGCCGATTGTCCGTCCGTGTGCGTGGGTCGTTCAGGCCTCTCGTTCCAACACGGCGTATGAAAAGAAAGAACAAAAAAGAAAGAAAGAAAGAAGTCCCACGAAAAAAATAAGAAAGAGGAGAGCACGAGACGGGAAGATGTCAGGTGATACTATGTGTTAGGTGATACCATGATACGGGCTTCTAGGAGCCGTTGGATCTCAGATCCGACGGCTCCCCGGAGTTCTTGAGCATTTTGCAAAAAAGTCATCCGAGAGTCTCAAAATTTCACGTAGGTACAATAGACTTATGGGAGCCGTCGGATCTGAGATCCAACGGCCCAGAAGCCCGTATCATGGTCAAGGTTTTGGATTCCGAATGGACCATTTTTCTCGAGGGGGGGGCGGTAAACTCGGTTACCACGGTAACCACGAAATTTCGGAAAAATTTCGAGCGGAATTTAAAATCAAAATTTGAATTCAAATTTTTTTAAGACAAGAATACATAAAACTTGAGCACATAAAATAGTTGACACTAGTGCTAGCGCACTGGCTAGAGGTGTGCTCGAATGCGCTGCACATGCAGGTCGTGAGTTCGACCCTTGCACGCCCATATTTTTTAGAAATTACAGCTTCTAAAAACTAAAATGAAAAGGTGCAGTTGGCAGTGCTCGGACACAAGACCCACAGGTGCTGGTTGAAGATCCCTACCACTGCGCCGCAAGTATGCTTGTGTTCTAGCAAGAGATATACCTTATTTAACAAGCAGATAGAAGTTTAAATTCAAAAAATTCAAAAAGTTCAAAATTTTATGCTCGCTATACATGATTCTCGTGGGGGAGCGGGAAACACGGTAACCGGGCGGTAACCGAATTTACCGCCCGGTACCCAAAACCATGATCACGGTATCACCTAAGTGTTGGTAGCACCTGATATTTTCCCAGCACGAGACGAGGTTGTATGCCTTCTTTAATCTACGCATGACGACGATCATGCGCCATCTTGAAATGATGCCGCCCTGCCTTGCTCTTGTTGAATATGGTGCCGTTGCTTTGGTAGCATCACGTACAGCACCCAGGGCATCAGTTTGATCAGAGCAGTACTTCAACACCGGGCTGGAAACAAAAAAGGAACTCCTTGCTTCCAAGATGAGGCCCCTTTTTTCTGGTTCTGGCTGAAGTGATAGACCCGCGCTCCAAGTAGTTGATGTAAACCGGAGATATCACACAACAACCTGATTTTGCGAGTTGCGACTATGTTCCACACG
>NC_041380.1:590105547-590136099 GCF_002162155.2 Triticum dicoccoides
TACCATATGGCTGATATCTGATAAGACCTTGTTTAAACCAACTGAATGACCATACAAATACCTTGATCTGAGAAGGCCCTAGCAAGTCGGATGGCTTCATAAAATGAATTGACTGGCAGACATCACATTTGATGCCTAGAAGCCACACAGATCTGTATTTTTTCATCAAATAGGTGCAAAAAAGGTGGCATGCACAAGATGGTTACAAATACAACAGAACTAAAATCACGAATAGCACATGTAAAAACTGCCGTAAGGTTCCAAAATAATGCAAACTTAAATAAGTTACAAAGGTGACAACAAATAAAGGCTAGGACAAAGTATGAAATTGGTAAGGATGCCTCCTTACAAAAGGATCAACTAGATCCAAATCATGGACACCAAAATCCTTAATGCTGTGATGAGACCGATCCGATGTAAAATGAAGACAAGCACCTCCCGAGGCCTTGTTATCCAGCTGAAGCATCTTACCTTGTTGCGTAAAAAACTCCTCATTGTAATCTTGTGGATTAACCTGAAGAGTCATTAACTCTAGCATTCTCGCGTTTAGTAAAAAGAATGTGGCGAAGTTGACATGTGACTTGATGCCCTCATAATATTGCCAAACAATTGTCTTCAGACAAATGTCAAGAGATCTTATAAGAGTTTGATGCTTACGACCCCACGAGTTGGTTTTCCCTGATCCTATTGACTGAAAAGAGCATAGACAATTAATAAACACAATGAGGACATTAAGTAGATCAAATGAGCACTGAACCATGATAGAAGAATTGTCACCTCAATGTACAGCTTTTCCAAGCATGGAAAGCATCTCATCAAGTTAATAACAACATCCAAACTAAGAGCAGGCGTGTCAATTGCTAAAATCTTAACAGTGCACACTGTTTTCATCAGGCTATGAACACACAATCCCTTCATGAAGCATGGAAGACGATATTAGACCATCTATAAGTCCCGATATTATGGAATTCATCTGATGCACACAAAAATGCAGATGAGAAAGCCCATGAAGGCTGCAGCTACCTGAATAACTGTCAATTCGAACACGAGTGTGGTATTACAATTAGAATAAAGGCAGCCTAAAGTCCTCAGTTTAGGCGCGGAGATTACCGATGTATGCAGGGACTCATGGAAACCAGCCTGGAGCAAGTTTTCAAGACAAGGGGCATTCTCAATGATGAGTTCCCCAAATTTGAGCTCTTTTTGATAATTATAAGCTCTCACACCTACGCCTCTAAGACTAATCGAGTTGATTCGGAGACAATGGAAGCCAGAGCAATTCTGAATCAGCAAAACACTCCAGAGTGCAGCAAGAAGCAATCATGGTGTGCAGTGAGGATTCGGACAACACAGAGGCTGTCGGAGAAGCGGAAGGCGGCTTTGGGCGGCGGTTGTGGCTTCGCTGGTGGATACAGCAATCTGTTGTTGGAGCTGCACAGCTCAAGCTCATGGAGGTTGTCAAGGCCTCAAGGGCCGGGGACCGGAGCCAGGTGTCCGCGGTGGTGGCTCGATCGCCCAAGAGGTGGTAGACGGGTGCGGAGAAGCGGCGGCCGGGGCCGGGTGGGTGGCGAGGACGCGCGACACAACGGAGTTGAGGTCGTCCGGGTGGTCGCAGAGCGAGCGATGATCGAGGTTGAGCGGGGCTGAGCGCCAGAGATGGCGCCACCGGGAGGAGAGGACCTGGGTGCGGGCGCCTTCCCTGGTGGGGAGGAGCGAGACGATGTCCCCGAGGACGCCGTCGGGGAGGCCGCTGAGGTGGTCATCCGCCGTAGATTCCGAGGCGTCCCCTTCTGAAGTCGCCGCCGCGACCGCCGTTTCCATCTCCATCGCACGCGGCCTGAGCGAGACGGCGTCGGGAAGGTCGCTGATGCGGTTACCGCCGGCGCCTCCTCCGTCCCCATCCGCTATGGGAAGAGCAGGTTCTGGACAGGGCGCCTCTGTAGCTGGGGTAGCCGGTGCTTTCCTCTTCTTCGATCTATGATCAGGAGCGCCTGCCTCCATCCCCATGGCTGGCGGTTTGTGCGGCGGCGATGGAAGAGCACGCTGAGAAGAAGTAGGCGATGGGTATCCTTGTGTGTATCTAGGTTTTTTTGTAGGGGTGCACGTGCATATGTGGGCGCGTTGCGAGCCACACGAGTACTTATGTAACAAGATGAAATCAAAGGCCACGACAAAGCCCTGGTCTGCCAAACAATTGCTGCTGCTTGTTCTGATGAAGAAAAACAATTACTGCTGATCATTCTAAAAAAAATCAACTGTTCCTTTTTTCTTTACAAGCATCTCCAACATGCGCGCGAAATATCCGGCGCGCTGGATAAACCGCCAGTTTGGGGCGCGAGAGGCTGCGCGGCGCACTTTAGCAGGCGCGCGCGGAGAAAAAGCGGCAACGAGCGCAGTAGTTTTGGTGCGCGACACCCAGCGCGCTGGTTAAAAGCCACGCGCATGTGCCCGCCAACCGCCACGATTTCCCTCCCGCTGTGCCTTCTTTCTCGCCTCTTCCAGCGCCCCGCCGCCGCCACGTCTTCTCCCCCCACCTCTTCCAGCACCCCGCCATGCCTCGGTGGCTCGATGTGTTTACGTCGTCGGACTACACCACCGAGGAGGAAGAGGAATAATTTTACTATTTTTATTTAGCATCGTATGAACTTGCTTGTGGTTTGGGGCTTGAACTATGCTATGAATTTGAACTATGTGTTGTTTCAGATTTTATTTCCAAGCCCCGGTTGGTCACGCACGCTGGATTTTACAGCGCCTAGTGAAGCACTATAGTGGCACGCTAAATTTTGCAGTGCCCGGTAAAGCAACCACCCTCCCGCGCACGCTAAAACGCTATTTCGGCACTGCAAAAAAAATTATGTGTCGTGCTACCGCGTGCCTGTTGGAGATGCTCTTATTCCTCTAGCAAAACTGTGGCATCGTTTACAGGTAATGGAAGCACCTCATCGGGTGCCGAATCCATCCATTAAGGAGGAGAAAATTTAACTAGCCTTCATGTGCTACTTTATTACACTCTCTATTACAATGACCATAAGATAAATGATTAAAATCTGAGGACAAGAAATAGCAATCATCAATAATTGCGCTTGCCACCGAAAAAGAATTGCCATCTCTCAGAGCTTCTGCTACCTCCAGATTGTCTGGATTGATCATGACCTTGTTACAGCCCACAGTCTGGCAAGGTTTAGCCCAAACCTAACTGCCAATGCTTCTGCTGTGAAAGAATCATAGCATATGTCTATTCTTTTATTAGCTGCTGCTATAAATTTCCCATTGTGATCACGAATAATTTCCCCCACGGATCCTTCAAGTAAATCTTGGCCAAATCCAGCATCTACGTTTAATTTCATGTATCCCAGCGGCGGTTTTTGCCAAGCTTCTATACGAACTTTGGCCTTTGGTGAGCAGGCAATACTAAAATTTGCAGCAAGTCCACGTATAGCTAGAGCAATCTGCATGGGGTTCTGAATATCTTCTTCATGATAGATTTTTCGGTGCTCAAATTTAAGATACCACGCGGTGGTAGCTACTACTTCTCTCAATTTCGGAAGCCCCAAAATATGGACTTCTGTTTCTTCAAGTTTAACAGATCCTGCACTACTTCCTCATCAGTTTTATACTTTGTGCATCTCTTCTTTACTATATCATACATCCCCAATTGTCTCCAAACTTCTATTGATCTCGGGCACTCAAAGAGGAAATGTCGAATACTATCTAGACCTCCGTTACATTCTGGACAATGAACCTTCGCCCTCATATGCTTCGAAGCTAGGATCGCCCGGCACGGGATTGCACTGTGGAGGACCCGCCATATAAAAATTCTGATCTTGG
Source organism: Triticum dicoccoides (assembly GCF_002162155.2). Classification (NCBI taxonomy): domain Eukaryota; kingdom Viridiplantae; phylum Streptophyta; class Magnoliopsida; order Poales; family Poaceae; genus Triticum; species Triticum dicoccoides. Next base: position 590,109,376 of record NC_041380.1, read on the forward strand.
CTGGGCATTCTAGACACCAAATCAAGTTCCACTTCTCATCCAGTACTGAAGATCCCGTATTTGTATGAATCATATATATGACCAAATTGAAAATTCCATTCAACTTGGTAAGCTGAGCGTACTGAAAAAAATCAACTGTTCTTAATGGTTAATCACTGTCGTCATTAGGGTCCATCGACCGATATGGTGCTTTGCGTTATGCTCAAATCAACTACGTATGTTTTACGCAAATCATGCCACTAGCAAGGTGTATTATTTTCTTGATTGAAGATGGTACGGCCGGAGCTCTGCTTACTCTGGGAGTTTAGCCAGGTTTAGCTTCATGCTTAAAGTTTTTGCTTCACCAACGTCACTCAAATACTCGAGGCTGCCTGGTTGTTTGCGTCGTATGGTATAATATATACAGAGAGAGAGAGCAATCTAGTGTCAGGTTCGAGGAGCTAGCCCTCACTAACGTCAGTCAAATACTCGAGGCTGCCTGCTTGTTTGCGTCGTATGGTATATAAAATGTTGATTTTCAGGGGGGTCGAGCACTGAACTAGGACAAACTGACAAACAAATTATACAGCCTATCCCGTGGCCGATCAAAACAGTTCAACATCAGGGACATTTACGCTGGAAAAGAAATTAATCCATTACCTTCCGAGACGAAGCCCCGCGGATATGTAGATCCACACTGCAAGTAGTTGGTGCAAAACTGGAGAAACCACGATAATATCTTGACCTGGGGAGGTGTTTGATACACCAGGTGAAGTGATACCGACATTCACTTCCTGTAGCATAACTAGCATCAGCACAAGGAACAGGTCAGGAGGCTGCCCTGCGTTTGCAGCTCTCAACAACTTCAGCCAGCGTGCCTCTCTACACGCTGGTATCATCACTCTGCTGCTGACGAAATATACATTTACCTTCCAAAAAACAATGTCAGCACATCGGCCAACACCAAGCTTGATCAGAGCAGTTCAACACCAGGCTGGAAAGAAAAAAGAACTCCTTGCTTGCTTCCAAGACGAGGCCCCATATTTTTTGTTTCGGCTGAAGTGATAGATCCCCGCTACAAATAGTCGATGTGAACTAAACAGATCACATATGTTCCACATAACCTTGCCTCTGAGTAAGGAGGGAAACATATGAGTGATACCTTGATGAGAAAGAGACCAAGTTGCATGACTTTACAATAAGATTTAACAGACAAACATCACATTGATGCTCAGAGGACACACAGATTTGTATTTTCTCATCACCAAATAGGAGCACAAGTTGGTTTTTCATCAGAATTGACATCATGAATAGCATGTTTAACTGCCATAAGGCTCCAAAATAATACAAACTTGAACAAACTACACACATGAGAACTACTAGCAGTCAGCACAAAGCACAAAATTGGTATTTTCCTTAGAAGGGCACGTCCTTTCAAAGGGATCAGCTGGTTCCAAATCGTGGACACTGGACTCCAAAATGTGGTTATAAGACCAATCCGATGTAAAACGGAATCGAGCGCCTCTCGAGGCCCTGTTATCCACCTGAAGCATCTTACTGTGTTGTGCAAAGAACTCCTCATTGTAATCTTCAAATTAACCTCAAAAGTCATCAATTCCAGCACTCCAGCGTTTAGTACAAAGAATGTGGCGAAGTCAACATGTGACTTGATGCCCCGATAATGTCGCCAAACAATTGTCTTGAGACGGATGTCAAGAGATCTTATAAGATCCCGGTGTTTACGGCGCCAGCAGTTGCTTTTCCCGGGTCCAGTTGACTAAAATTGAACATAGACAAATAAAAAACCAATCATTTCAGGACAGTAAGATAGACCAAATAAGCATGGAACCAATGTATAGCTTTTCCAAGGAAGGAAAGCATCTCATCAAGTCAAGAACAACATCGAGACTAAGAGCATGCATATCAACAGCTAAAATCTTGATAGTGCGCACCGCTGTCGTCAGGCTATCAACATGCAACCCCTTCATCAAGCATGAAAGATAACATTAAGACATCCAATTAGTCGGAAGTGGAGATAGTATGTTCTTCATCAGCACATGGAAATGCAGGTGAGAATGCTAGTAGGAAGGCCACAACTACCTGAATAACTGCCGAGTCAAACGCGAGTACGCTACTACAAGTAGAAGAAAGGAAGCCTAAGGCCTCCAGTTTAGGCGCATAGATCAACGATACATGTAGGCGATCACTTAAGATCAAGCTACCAAGAAAAGGGGCATTCTCAATAATGAGTTCCCCAAATTTGAGCCCTCTCCCATAACTATAAGCTTTGACACATATGCCTCTAAGGTTAATAGAGTTGATTCGGAGGCGACCAAAGCCAAAGCTGCGGTAAATAAGCAAGCATTGCAGAGCTGGGCAACCCGCAATCATGGTGTGCAGCGAGGATTCGGAGATGCCGACCCGTTTAAGCGCGAGCTTCTGAAGCTTAGGGAAGTGAAGCGGTTGGATGGTGCTGTCGGTATGGTGGCAATCTCCGATGGTGGCAACACAAAGGGTGTCCGAGAAGCGGAAGGCGGCTGCCGGCGGCGGCTGCGGTGTTTGCGGTGGAGACGGCAACATAAATCGGTAGCAGCAAAGCTCGAGCTCATGGAGGTTGTCGAGGGCGGGGGATCTGAGCCAGGCGTCGGCTCGGTCGACGGGGAGGTGGTAGACGGGCGCGCAGAAGCGGCGGCCGGGGCCCCGGTGGGCGGCGAGAACGCGCGATATGGTGGCATTGAGGCCCTCCTGGACGAACAGGAACGGACGGTAGTCAAGGTTGAGAGGGGCGGAGCGCCAGAGGTGGCGCCACCGGGAGGCAAGGACCTGGGTGCGGGCGCCTTCCCGGGTGGGGAGGAGCGAGATGATGTGCCCGAGCATGCCGTCGGGGAGGCCGCTGAGGCGGTACTCGTCGGGAAGCGGCGGTTGCTGGTCCTCCGCCGTAGAATCCAAGCCGTGCCAATCTGCAGTCGCCGAAGCCGCCGCCTCCGTTTCCATCCCCATCGCCGACGGCCTGAGAGAGACGATGTCCACGAGTACGGCGCCGGGGAGGTCGGTGGTGCGGTCGCCGCCGGCGCCGTCGCCTCCTCCGTCCTCATCCATTCCGGGAAGGGGCGCTCCCGGGCCCTCCACTTCTATATCCGCGGGCACCAGCGCTTTCCTCTTCCTGGAGCTAGGACCAGGAGGAGCGCCTGCCTCCGTCCCCATGGCTAGCGGACTGTGCGGCGGGGATGGGAAGAGCACGCCGAGGAGGAGGGAGGCGGGGTTGGGGTTGGGTTGACGGCCCGTCGCCGGAGCCGACAGGAGCAGAGGAGATGGGCGGGAGCTCCTACTGGACGCTCTTTGCGTCAAATTGTTGACGCAACGCACAGGGAGGCAGCCCGACTGGGCCGGCCCATCGAGCTGTACCGCATGAGAAAAAAGGGAAGCAAAAAAATGAGCTAGGCGCGATCCCAGGAATCGTACTGGCGAGCAAACGATTGCGAGTTGCGACCGCATGCTCCTTGCCAGTCCACCTGACTAGCGTTTTATGTATTTTGACATTGCGTAACTAAACGAACTTAGGACGCCCGTACAACAAGCCAAATCTACTTCGAACACAAATTTTTTTTCAAAAACAAAACGGGAATGTTATATCAAACGCGAACATTATTAGTTCTATTTACAAATTTTGAGAAAACTCAAACATTTTTCAACACACAAACGGATTTTCGAGATGCGAACATATTATTTAGAACAGAAACATTTTTTAAACTACCCAAAAAACTGAACAGGAAAAAGTTTCAAATTTCAAACACAAAATTTGGAAACACGAACAACTTTTGCACGTGAACATTTGATGAAAGTCCAGAACAAAATTTGAAAAAAAAACGAACATTTCTTAAAATTAGCAAAAAAAATGGAAACGGAACATTTTCCGAAACTCCGAACAAAACTTGTAAATATGAACATTTTTTGAAATTTCCGAACAAATTTTGGAACGGGAACATTTTTTCAAACTCCCAAACAAATTTATGGAATTTACGATTTTTTTTTGCAATTTGTGAACAAAATTTGAAAACATGAACATTTTATAAATTTGTGAACAAATTTGGAAAGCTGGAACACTTTTTGAAATTCCTAAACATTTTTCAAATGCAATTTTTTTTGAAAACATGGACAATTTTTAAATAGGAACATTTAGTGAAACTCAGAAACAAAAATTGGAAAAACTAACATTTTTCTTAAATTTGCGAACAAATTTTACGAAGTTGTGAAATTTAAAAAAAAGAAAAGAAAAGAAACAGAGAACAAACTTTGAAGCGTGAACAAATTTTTAATGCATGAACATTTTTTGAATCTTGAGAACAAATTTTGAAACGGAGAGCAATTTTTGAAAAATCCTAACAAAGTTGCAGGTGTCAACTTTTTTAATAAGTGAACAAAAAATTAAAATCCGGTACATTTTCTGAATTTCGAAAGTTTTGAATTTATATGTGTATGAGAACATTTTTTCGAAAGCTGAACTTTTTTTGGGAACATAAACAAAACTTGAATATTTTGAAAAAAGTTTGGAAATAAGAGAAGAAAAGAAACATAAATAAAGTAGAAAAGAAAGAAAATTTGTTGAAAAGGGAAAATTAACTTGAAAAGGAAAACTGAAAGAAGAAACATAAAACAAAAAAAAAGGAAAAAGAAAAAAAGAAAAGGGAAAAAAGAAATAGAAACAGAAAAACAAAAAAGAACCAATAAAAAACGAAAAAACCGGTTCAGGGAACCTCCTAGAAGGTTCCCAAAACCGGTGGTGACCGCGACTGGGCCGGCCCAAATCTTCCTGGGGGTGTGCGGAGCCTCGTCAATTCGCCGCAAAATGCGGCGAATAGGGTTTTCCGAGATGGGCGGCGGCGGTTTGGGGGGAAAAGGCGCCTGGCGGATCACACAACGACGACGTAGCAGAATGAATCAAAGCCCACTCATGGCGTAGCCCGGTCGGCCCAGTCTGCTTGCTGAAGCCTTCTTTTTTTGCTCAAAAAAATATGCTGATGTTTTTTTTTAACTCGAGGCATGCTCCTCTCCTGCTGATGTTAATCACTTCCATTAGCGTCCATCGATCGACACAGTGCTCTGGCAAAATATACTTTCGTATATTTAATACTACCTCCGTCTTGGTGAATAAGTCATTCGCGTAGTTCTAGGTTGACGATTTAACTATCTAAATATGTATTATATGTGACAAAAAATACGTATTTAGAAACTACATCATTATAGAAATCTAGTGATATACTTTTCATGACATATAACACATATTTAATTTCTTAAATCAATGACCTAAAACCACGCAAATGACTTATTCACCTAGACGGAGGTAGCACTATTTATAGTATTTTCTTGTTGTAGAAAATACTATTTTCTTTTTAATGACCATGCCAATGTCAAAAAATGGGATTTATTTTTTCCTTTAGAAAATGATACGGCGCTCTGCCTACTGAGGGAGTTTAGCTTCTTGGTGTGAGTTTCTGCTTCGCTAGTGTCAATGAAACACACCAGGCTGCTTGCTTGCTTGTTTGCAATCAAGTGTCGCGGGTTCGTTCTGAATTTGTGACACCAGGGCATTGGCCTAGGTATGGTAGCTGATACACCATGTACTGTTCCTTTGTCTATTCACACACACAAAAAAAGAATTGTTCCTTTGTTTCTGTCAAGGTATGGAACAGTATACAGTTGGCACAGTCTGTACTCTTTTATTTATGTTTGTCTGTCTGTCTGTCTCCATCTTTTTTGTGAATAGGTAACTCTGTGCTCAACAAAGTCTGTTTGAAAAATAATAAATAATCATGCATGGCACCTGGGGATCAGTTTCCCAAACTTGGTTGGTTGCTTGGAGGCGCCATAGAAACGTACACAACACCGTGATGATCCCATGCATTGCACAGAAGCCAGAAACCACAGAGCCTCCGCTGCCTGTGGCTTCACAGCAAGCGTACGTCGTCAATGTTGATCTTCGTTCAGGGGAACATCGCTTGGGGGCGACCACTGAACCAGGACAAATGCCGGGAAGATCGACTCACTATGTTGTTTGTTGACACGACCAGTTCACCAGCGTTCGATGTTGGTGTTCCCGACAGACCAGATGCTCCACAGCAAATTGATTCACTAACAAGGGCATCATGCTTGCGATAATTGAATCCAGTAACAAGTTTACAGTGTTCCATCTTTAGAATATTTATGTCGGCACCCAGCAAATTGACAAAAAAATTATAAAGTCAAGGGGTTCTGACAGCGAATGAAATAGGAAAGAAACCTGCTTGGCCAGCAGTTCGGTGGCGCAACAAATTATATAGTCAGGACTCCTGACCCTGAAACTGTGACACATATGGAGGTTGGCTATCTTAAGTCTTACTTATTTTTTCCTACCGCGCACCTGCAATAACATCACCAACTAAGTTCAGTCTGAAAACATGTTGATACTGAACCAGAAGTTGGCTCTGAACTCTCATGTTGGACTTAACACATGAAAATGTTACAGAGGGGAGAGCGGCCAGATGATATCCAGGTAACAAGAGGACTCTGTAACCATATTGTTTTGCGATATAGGGTATCATGATGAGCCTCCAAACGCTGATCAACCACCGTATGGCACCCCAAGCCCAAGGTTTACACTCGAAACTCCTACCTAACAAAAACAAATCACAGTATTATTTGCCTCTTTTTAGAATGTGTGCATGGTAACCACTGGCACCATCTGATGATGAATAGACTTTTTGAGTAGCTCCTCAGGCTTGCTTGAGAAGTGGGAACTATGGTTGTCTCACATTCATGTTACCCTTTTTTTTGACCCCCTGACCGTAGAACAATAGTTCTACGGTATATTTTCGTTAAAAAAATTATGTACAATGAAACATTCTAAAAGGCCTTAGCCAATGCCAGCGGGTTCTAACATCATAATAAATCACAAATTATTATCTAACCAGTGCTGAATCTTGTTTACCTTGGAGGCCTTAGCTCTCAGCATGAGCACCTTGAGTCCTTCTCGCATGCAATATTTCCAGCACATAGGGTGAGCCACTGCCTGTTTGAAATTCTTGTCATTTCTCACGGACCAAATGCTCCAGCAGCCAGCAATGATGATATCGACGCCAAACTCTTTTGGGAGGACTGACAGGGCCAGACATAATTCATCAAAATTGGAAATGCCTCTTCTCTTAGCAGGCATAATTATGTTCCAACAGTGGGTGGAAAAAGAGCAGTCCCAGAACAAGTGAAGTGAGGTTTCTTCTGTCTTATCATTACACAATGCATAGTCAAATGAGCTCAGAACCATTGATTTTCTTTTCAAAAGGTTCCTGGTGTTGACCCTGTCATGTAGAAGTAACCAGAAGAAGATTTTGTGCCTGAGTAAGTTTGATGCTTACCAGAGGATTTTGAAGAGGAAGTGAGCATTGCTTTGTCCCATCAAACATTTGTACATCTTGATAGATGAGTATTCTGGTGTTGTCCATTTGTACGTCCAGCTATCCTTGTGTTCAACAGAAGGGTGGTTGTGCAGCAGATCTTGCATCTCCATGAACGGTTGGTGGGCAGCAGCGGATAATGATCTGTGAAAGAGATCTTCTCTGTTGTCTAATTGAAGCACCTGTTGCAACGTTATATCCACCTGAATGGCAAAGGAGTAAAGCTCTGGGTATTTCAGATGAAGTTGCATCTCCTGCCAAGGGTCCTTCCATAGCCTAATTTGTATCTCCAATGCCTGCCTTGCAGTTAGAGAACTGTTGAAATGTTGGGAGCAGTTTCATGATATCTTTCCACCCAAAGGAACCAATTTGCTGGACCACTGTCATTGGAATGGCAAGAATGCTCATATAGAAGATAGGCATACTTGCAAAAACCGATTTGATGAGTACCAGCTTATCACCATATGGGAGCAGTGTAGAACAGCCTTGCAATCTTGTCTCAATTCTCTTGATTAGAGGGAAAAAAATCCACCACCCTTGGCTTCTGGATGCTCAGAGGCATTCCTAGATATGGAAGTGGAAATGAGCCAATCTGACAACCCATTAAAACTAACAAAGCCTGCATTTTGTCCTCTGGAGTGTTGATTCCAATCATGGTTAATTTGGCATGATTCACTTTCAGACCCGTGTATGTTGCAAAGTGAAGCAACATGTTCTTAATGTGCATTAGCTGGCTAGGGATAGCAGGGAGTACCAGAACAGTGTCATCTGCATATTGAATGATTGGAAAGTCTGGGCAGGTGGCATGCTTGATGGGGACTCAATGAAAGCATTGTTCATAGCTTCATTCATCATGGACTGCAGAAGGTCAACAGCTATCACAAATATTAATGGAGATAGTGGGTCACCTTGCCTCACTCCACTCTTGCAAAGGAATTGTTTGCCAGGAACTCCATTGAGTCAAACAGAGGAGAAACCAGTGCTATATATTTACTTGATCCAGTTGATCCATTTCTGTCCAAAACCTTTTGCTTCCATAATCTCAATGATGGTGTCATGATTAAGTAGGTCAAAAGCTTTCTCAAAATTCAGTTTGAGTAGAATTATCTCCTTCTTTGATTGATGACATTGATGTAAATACTCATAAGCCCAAGCCAGGCAATCCTGAATACTTCTGTTGTTGAGGAAGCCATATTGATTCTTATGTATCAATCTCAAGATAACTTTTTGTAATCTGTTGGCCAACAGTTTAGTGATAGGGTACAGTTGAGCAGTGAGATGGGTCTGAATTCACCTGGGGTGGCAGCAGAGCTATTTTTGGGAATCAAAGTGATGTAAGAATAGTTGATGCTCTGAATATGTGTTTTACCCTCATGAAAATCTTGGATGAGGGAGTAGAAGTCAGGTGCCACAATATCCCAGCAAGCTTTGAGACCAGTCAGGTGCTACAATACTCCCTCATTTTAATCTGTTGGTCAGCATTAAAACCATCTGGTCCTGGAGCTTTGTCATTGGGCATTTCTTTGATGATGTTATCAATTTCCTCATGTGTGAAAGGAGCTTCCAGGTCTTGTAGCAACTGATCTTGTTGGAGCAAAGTATGCAACAGAAGAGGATTGCTGGTTTGTTTATTTGTTCCCAATCTTTCCTTGAAAGCACTGTACAGAATAGCAGCTTTGGATTGATGGTCCTTGTGTTCAACACCATTGGAGTCCTTGAGCATAGCAATACTGTTATTCCTCATCTTAATAGTTGTTTTGGCTTGAAAGTATTTAGTATTTGCTTCACCCACCTTGATGGCTCTAAATAGTAGCTCTCTGTTTTCAATAAATTTTCTGGAATTTAAGCACTCTAGTAGGGTGATCTTTAAGGCAGTTTCTGCCTTCAGATTCTTCTCTTGATAATGGTCATGGGAGAAACAAGGCCAAGAAAATTCCGGCTGGGATCGGAAAGCTCACCCAAGTGAATCCACATCAGGAGTTTAATTGATGGCACCCGCCACACCATGGGATCAAACGACAGCTCTGACCACGGTGATCTGATGCTGACGGCAGAGCCGGCTACGGGCTCCAAAGCTCAAGTGGACGATGATGCCGCCTCGCCGGAGCAGCAAGCCCAAAAACGCATTCACGATGGTGGCGGCGTGATCAAACATGACTTAATTACAAGTAGCTAGCACTCCACGTCTCCACAACTCTTCCGAAAATTTTAACCGAAAAATTCAAGCTTCGAGATTGACTGGCATATTTTACTATGCCCTAATACATACATCTCCTTATGTATGTTGAATAAAATCGAGAGTGGATTTTTTGCTCTCGGGCTCCATGGATCCTGAAATTTTCAAAAAATCAAAAATCAACCTTTTGGATTTTAGAAAAAACTGAAAATAAATACAAAAATACTTGCAGATGGGTGTGAAGTTTCACCATAAAAAAACATTTTGACGTGACCCGCACAAAAAACAGAAATCATGTACAACGCACGGGCACCACCTTCAATTGACCTCTGGAATCCTTATTTAATTAGCCCCACCTTATATCGTTTCGTGTTCATCCGTTTGATTGGCGCACCTAGGTGTGGCTCCTGTGCAAATCTTAGGCCCTGTTTGATTCATAAGTTTTAGGACTTTTTTTAGTCCTAATTTATAAGTCCCAAGTCCCTAAAAAGTCCCTGCCTGTTTGGTTCCTGGGACTTATAAGACCCTATAAGACCATATTACAACTATAAGTCATATAAGACTCTCCTTGAGAGTCTTATTTCATAAGTCCCAAATGCCCATTTTAAGTCCCTATAAGTCCCTCCTGTTTGGTTTAGATGGGACTTATAGAGATTTTTTTAAGTCCCTAAACCAATAAGTCCCTGAAAACAAACACACTTTAATTCTCTTTCCTTCCATATTTCTCCGTCACGTCGCACTTCTTTTGAAATCTAGCCCATGCATCACTTATTTAATTAGCGGTCTCTCTTCTAGTTTAGTCTTCACTTATTGATCCTGAGACAGTTATTTGTATCTAGAAACTCAAATCTATAATACCTAAATAATTCATCCCCACTAACATATTTCTCTTGACATGCAGCCTATCCATATCAGCAGCTCAGCCACATCAGATTTTTTTTACCAGCTTACATGTGGGACCCGCCATAGTCCAGACCAGCCACGTTTGCTTTCGGTTACCAGTAGCTGGACCCACACGATAGGCTGACCCATCACCCCCTTTTCCCCTGCATCGCGTCGGGCACAGCGGCGCTGTAGCCAGCTTCCCCCTCTGAACAATCCGATGCACAGCTTCGTCATAAGCTGGCCTGTAGCCTGTTGACTCTTCCTTTCTCAAGCCATGGAATCGGAAGCGAACCGTCGTTGCAATCAATTCGTGCGTCTGAACCTCCTCATAAGCTGGCCTCCCCGTCTCACATTCCTCATCTCTATCTTTCCCCAAACGTACAGGCCAATGGCATAGAAGATCTAGACTCCTCTAGGGTTGCGGCGGCCACCAACGGGGGGTATAACCAGCGGCGAGCGAGCGGCGCCATGGCTCCCGTTCCTCTCCATGCCGAACCTCTTCGCGTCGTTCGGTTTCTATTCCATCTACGGCCTGGGCGGCGCCGAGGCTGGAGCGCGCGCTATGACAGCACGGAGACAACATGGCACGGAGACAACGTTGGTTGCGGGTGGTGTCCAGTGAGGTTGTTCTCGCGAGGCCGTCCGCCTCGGCGTGCATCAACCAGCTCACGGATGGCTACAACCCCGGCCTTGCTTGGCGACTGTACAAAGGCGCTGCCCGGGCGCTTCCTCTTTGTCGATCCATAGACTTTAACTCTTTTTTTTTAGAATTAGGCCCTCTATGTTTTTTATGCTCAGTCTGATCTTGCCTGCTCTTTCCAGGGCACTGTTCAAATGTTCCTTCCAGAACCTTCTGAGTTCCAGGTGTGTGATAGATCACACATTTGGGCATACACACGTATTCTTTGTTCTTCTTTATGTTTAGAGATGTGGTGACAACTCCCGCTCCCACTCTTTGGTAAGAGAACATTAGCTGCTTAACATCAATTTCTATTTTTTAGGGTATGGCAACCTGCAACTTTGTAAACATAGTAGACCAGAGTGGAAACCTGATCATCTTTTTGTGCCTGGGCCGCTTTTGCTCAATGGCGTCACTATTGGAAACGTAGCTGCTCTTACTAGATTTGCTTCTTCTTTTTTGATGTGATCGGAGGATCTATGCACTCTGCATAGTCTCATCTCCTTCCTCATCTATGTCAGATCCTGCTTTTGTTTGTTTGATCGTGCATGCTTGATTTCTGGATTTCTTAAGGATGCTGATGCGTGTAAATCGTTGGGCGTTGGCTACATGGTTTCACCTGCCACATCTGAGGCCTTCTATTAGATTCATAGATCAGCCGACAACATATACTGAGAAAAAGAGCCTGAGACATTTGTAAGTGGGTTGAAATTCAATAATGATTCTCTCTGTTTTCACAAGGAAATATGATTGAAAATACACAGTATGATTTCTTATTGAATACAGATTAATCCTTTCTTCTAATGTTTGTACTTTTTCCCCATGAAGTGTTCATTTCAGGTCATGTTCCCTTCAACACTACTTGGAACTGATGAAAACTAGACAATGATGAAGACCATAAGTGTTACTGAATATGTAAATGATGAAGCAGGTAACTTACATATTTTTTGTTTGAACCTAACACTTGATTGTAACGAGTCATCTTTTTTGTTTGAATGCCGAAATTTGGTTGTATGTAGTTAAGCAGTTCAGTATACTATAAAAATATCCCTTTGAATGCCCCCGGATGAATTACTTATAGCCGTTCGTTAACATTTGAAGTAGGAGCTTCACTTCCTTTCAGATTTTATACTCATTATACAATTCAGAGTCTACATCCAAATCTTCTTGCATGTGTTTGTATTTCAGATAATTTTCATTTTTTTAATTCAGGTTATACACTGCTACAGTACTATTCTTTTACCTTTTTAAAGGAATATGGCAATTCCTTTGCATCGTGCAATTGGGTAGTTTTTGCACAATTTTTTTCAATGATTGGTGCAGCAATAGGGTTCATACAAATGCACATCTATAATACCTAAATAGTTCATCCCCACTAACATATTTCTCTTGACATGCAGCCTATCCACATCAGCAATTTTTTTTAAAATATTTTCCAGTAAAGAAAATATATTGCGCTTTAACACCTCTTTTAAGTTTGCGCATTTGAGAATTAATTTTGAGCTTATGTTCTATTATGTTTTTCCGTCAAGTGTTGTGATTGCCTTCAAAGCAGAATCTTCTTATTTGCAAACCTTGAAGGCATGCAGTGTTGACTGAAATGTTATTTATATTACTCCCATCCTTCCTTTGTTACACACCAATACAAGAAATGTATTGAGAACATTTTGATTCTCTTCTTTTTGGTCCCATTTATAATTATATTTCCTTATTTGTTCCCATTGCAATGTACTGATGATGGAATGGTCAACTCGAATTTTTTAGTTTTGTTTGATGTTGCATTGAAGCGAATAGTATGTTACTTGGGGCTCTTTTTCTGTGGATTCATGTACTAATGTGAATCAAAACCCATGACCAAAATTGACACTTCGAATGAAATATAATATCCCACAGCAACATGTAGGGCACCATGAGCCCTCCATATCACCAATTGTGCCACTTCGTAAACTATTTTGTAGCACATGCACACCTCAAAAGTGTTCCATCTTCAATGGTCCAGCATACATTCATACTCTTTATGCACCCACAATTGCTGCTGAAAAAATTAGCTTTTGATTTAGGTCATTTCATTCATAGAAAATTTATTCAAAATTAATCTTTATAATCCCGCAGCAACGCGTGGGGAAATCACCTAGTAGTATGTATATAAATTGGCACAAATGAATGTAATGGAATAAGATGAATCAATCTTTTCTCCAACACACAATAACATCTACTTTTATTGAAACTTTCTATTTTGCATTTGAAAATTCTGATTTTCTCGGTTGCGATTATCAAGTTTCAGAGATGAAACTTTAAGCGATTCTTTTTGTCGGTCGTTTATCAGTCGCGTGGACCAAGTTTCAAGAGTTGAAACTTAATACTCCCTCCATTCCCTTATACAAGGCCACAATGAAAAATACAATATGCATCTATACAAGGCCACTAACTATAATCGAGGTAAAAATTAATAATGTTTTCTCGTACTACCAATTGTTCTAATATTTGCATGCATGTAGTCATAATGACACGGTGCTACTTCCTTCTAATTCCTTCTTTGCATGTATGTGGGCGTATTAATGATCCCAGTTAACGAAAAGAAAAGTGAACTTGCACAGCAGTCATTGAATTTTGCCTTGGTACTTGTAATTTGAGTTTGTGGCCTTGTATAAGGGAATGGAGGGAGTATATTTTTTCCAAATTCATCAAAACATAATGGATCTTATTTGAAACCCTTGTCATGAGAAACACGAATATGAAAACAAAACTTAATTTGGAATTTTTATTCAAAAGATATGAAAGTTTGAAAATCAAAAGAAAAAGAAAAAAAACACTCGCGAGGGATTCGGTGCCCCCGCACTTGCGTGCCCGAAACGCTCTCGTAGATAAGTAGTATATATCTATATGTATGTATTTATCTTTTAGATTTTTTTGAAAACGTAAAAATTTGATTTTTATTTTATTTTTCAAATTAAGGGATCTATGGAGCTCAAGGTCCATTAGCAATTTCTGGTATAAAATCCATCTCAATAAGATAGTTTTAGACTGATTAGTTGTATGTGTCTTGACAAACATTTCTATGAACGCTCGCACCGGGAACACAAATACGGAGTAGCTAGTACTAACTCGGCGCTTTGATATTTTACAAATACTAGATGACCCATTGTGCCAATTGGCACAGAAACCAATTAACATGTTCTCTTCATATATGATGTCACATTGAATCAAATATGTGTTCATAATGCATGATTACCGATTTTTGCACTTTTCTTTATTGTGAGCCTTGCACATTTGTGGTTTTAATTAATTTTTATTTATTTTCTTGTGTCTACAGATCTTTTGGAGCATGCTAGGATGAAGCATGATGAAAGTGCCAAAAATGGATTATACGAAGGACTTCCACTATCAGGCGTTTCGGATAGGGAAAAGGTGATTTTTCTAAAGTGCTCCAAATCGAGATCTAATACCACTAGCGTCACTCTCGCGAATCCAACAAGTCCAAGAACATCAAAATCAAAGTCTGTATGAAGAAATGGCAACCAAAATATCGTAAGAGTTCAAAGCGTTCGACGGCATCTAGTACGACCGCGGACAGTCGTACCAGCTCCACACAGGCCCAAAAGTTGACCTTCCAAATATGGTTCTTCACCGATTTTGTCCTATTTATTCCTACGCGATCCTTTGTCAATATGGAAGGGTTTGGGAGAGGATTTAGCTCACCTTAAGCCATTGGATCAAAGGAGACAACGTACATCTACGGAAGAGGCTTGGGGAGAGATCTTTATATACCTCACCAAACCCTAGCTGCCATCGTCACCACGTCATTCATCGAAGATCAATCTCCATTGCTAGCGTCAAGAGCAAGGGTAGGGTTCCCCGACCAGGGTCGGTGTTGGCCGAGGCAGCCCCTCCCCACACGACGCAGGAGGTAGCGGAGCAGGGTTGTCACACTCCGCCGCTGGAAGGACCACTCCGATGAAGACAATGACACGGACGACAACGAAGGTGTCGCCGGCCAGGCATGTGAGGTCATTGTTTGCTACAAATTAGTTTAGACTTCTTAGGTTTAAATTGAACGGACAAATGTCATCTGGTTTATGTAAATTATATCGACTTATGTCTGTTTCCATGAATTCCGTCGTGTTTGCATGGATTACGTCTGAATGTGTTTGTACCGCGACTAGAAATTTACGACGAGTATTGGATGATCGACTCTCGTATCACTGTCTGCAGACGCATCCGAATGCGTTCATGAGCAAAATATTTCTGTCTTGAGGGTTGGTTTTGAGGATGCATGCCCTTAGTTATTGAGTCAATTGGTTCAAAACATGTACACTACTATGAACTAATTTAAACAATAACCTATAGGCCTTTAGCTTTTCTTCTCTTATCCTTTGGTGGTTAGAGCAAACTCTTCCCTCCAGGATTTGTCGGTGAGTTTGTGGATTCGCCTCCCCTCTGCCTACCGCTCCAGCGGTCGGTGGCGGGGAGGGGAATCCCGGTGCCTCCGCTTCAGTTAATAGTATATATTAGTGTTTTTTTAGTCGTCACAGGTGCAACACTTCTTCAAGTTTTTCTTCCGAGCTAAGATCCTCCCCAAGTTCATCCATCTGGACGTAGTTACCGCATCTCCCTTGTAGATTCATGTCGTCTCCATGGGGCGGTGAGGTTAGGGTCTCTCGTCGTGTGACGAGATTTGGTGTCAGGTGCTTCAGATGTATTTAAGGGTTTAACGACGAAAATCACAGCTCCAGGGAGCTGGTCCTTCGGGATACATTCACGAAAACTTCCCGACTGTTATCGACAAGGTCAAACCGGCTCTGGTAGAGGAGCGGCGGTAGCGGCGTGTCGGTGGCTCGTTCTGGTAGTGGCAGTGATTGTTCGGTGGTCTCTTAATCTCGATGTAATTTATTATTTTTGAGATACTTTACACTCACGGTGAGCTTTAGTTGTCGCTCAAATGGATGTATCTAGTGTTGAAATAGGTTCAGATACACCTATTTCAACGATAACTACTAATATGAATCGGAAGGAGTAATAGATTTGAATCATTTTCACAGAAACAAAAACAATAACCTTTTAGATGGGTCAACGGGACAATGTGTGAAACTGAGCCTAGCACGCTGCAAGCACGTGTACAGTTGTTCAGTGATGATTGTAGGAAAAGTTAAGGACTTGGTATAGAGTTGACCACACGCATTTCGGGATGAGATCGTGAGTGAGCCGACTGGAGCGGACTGCCTGGTGCATGTTTCCTTTTTCTTTTCTCATGCCGCATGTCTGCTGAGCTACCGACCAGACGAGCGGGGAGCGGCCGCATCTGAGGCGCATCGGATCCATTTTAATCACCGGATCACCTATGTGATTACCTGAAATATTTCAGGATATTGGATTTTTTTTGGCACTGCTACGCGTCTGCCGGGTGATAAATCGATTAGATCAACCACCTCGACATCCGTCGGATGTCACCTGAAACAGCCGTCCGATCCACCGTCCTAGCTAACTGAAGACCTTTGCAACAACTAGCTTGCTGCAATCAGGGCCTGCAAAGGTCCACCGAGACAGCACCGCCACCCCGCCATGGCCTGAGCGCCTCGGCCATGGAGCACTGCTGGCTGCCGGAGTTGCCGCGCCTCCTCCGACCCAGCACCCCGAGCAGCTGCCCCTACTCCAGCACGACGACGACGAGCTCTCACACTAGGCACTCCTCTGGCGATTTCAGCAACTAGAGCTATGTTTCTAAAACATGCATCGTGTTGCAATGCTTCACCCCGTATGCTCAAATACCAGGCCCTCCTTCGACGCTTTCTACAATCGGGGATATGGTTTTGAAACAAGAGCCCAGTTGCAGAAGAAAAAATCTTCACCATAAAACCGGTTTTTTTTTCTGAAACAAGACATCTGTTGCAGAAACTTTCTGAAATTAGATCCTGTTATTGATAAAAACTTCACCATCATCTTTTTTTTCTGAAACAAGACCTCTGTTGCAGAAACCTTCTGAAATAATATGCTTGTTGCAAAAAAAAAGCTACATGGGATTGGTAGTCAGCATGAGCGCTCGATCAAAGTCAATCTAACGGCTACGCGGCAACAGACATTGCGCACGCATCATCTGGCTGAAGAATAGCGTTTTTCTTTTTTTTAACTGTATATTGGATTTACTTATAGTAATTCATTTTTCAACTTTTGTTGGGATTTTTTGCGGGAAAGATGTTTCACCTAAGTGTTTTTTTTATATATAGTGGCATCTCCAACGCCCTTGTATGGGACGGAGGGATTACATATACAAAGAAGACCTTCTTTTCGAGCTCCTTCTCCGCTCCCTCGCGTCGCCCTCTCTAGGGCGACTCGGGGGCGACCAACCTCCCCGTCTGCCTCCCCCCTCCCTCTCGATCCCTTCCCTCGCCGCCGCCGGAGACGGGCGCCGGGTCCCCTGCGCGGCCGCCGATGAGGGTGGCGGCGAGGCCCTCGGTCGCGACTCTGCTCGGGCTCGGGCCTAGGGTTTGAGGCGACGGCCTCTGCTGGTGAAGGCGGCGGCGTCCTGGCGGCGGGTGGCGCTCGCCGGTGTTGTTGGCCGCCTCTTCTCGGCCGCGTGGGCGGCGAGTCGAGTCGGCGGTGGATGCGGTCGCCGCGTGGAGGGATCCCCTGCTGCTCTCCTTCGCCAGATCTGAAGACGGCGCCCCCATGCCGCTGCTTCCTCCTTGTCAGTCCGGCCGGATCCGGTGGCTGACTGCGCGGATGTGGGGTTGGGAGCTCTGGATCGGAGTAATTTCTTGTCCGGCTGCGGCGGCCACAACGTCGGCGCGGCGCTCCAGGCGTTGTTTCCTTCTTGAAGGCGGCTTCGAGATCCAGCTTCCTCCCCCTCGTCCTCCCCCTGCACCCGGGTGAAAACCCACAACTTTGGTTGGGCGGCGGTGGTGCCCGGCTCCGTCACCTTCTTGAAGGCGCCGCTTTGGATCTGCGGGGAGGTGGGACAGTTGCAGTGCGTTCTTGGCGTTCTTGATGGCGGCGGTTCTCTCTTCAGTGGTGTCGCTTCGCCATGGTCGGTCGACCTCCTCTTCAAGACATCGTGCCCTCCTCGCCGCATTGTCCGGTTTGTCTGGCGGGTCGACGCCCTCGGCCTGGGGCGAGAGGGGATAGTGGTCCCCTCTACGGCGACTTGGACGCGTCGACGGCTGAGGGATGGTGTCCTTGGCAAGGTCCGGCTCTCGTGGTGACTGCGGTGCTCAACTCTTCGCTGTGTCTTCCTGGGGCACTCCCGTTCAGAGGCTAGTGTCTTCGGCGTGCTTCTTGCTGTAGGTTGCGGCTTGTGTTTCCGGTAGCTTGCTTGGACTAGTGGTCGCACTCGGTGCCTCTTTCTTCTTGCTTGCTCTAGAGGGAGCAAGCCCCGTTTGCTGTGGCGCGACCCCATCAAGCCCTCTGTTAGGCCCCCAAGTTGTAGCCTTTCTTCTTTGGCCGTAGCATTTTAGCCTTCCTTCTGCGACATGTTTCTGCTGCTTTGTTTATGTTTGTTGTACCTTGTTGTAATCCTAGCCGATTGATGGCTTTGTTAATTCAAAGCCGGGCAAGGTTCAAGCCTTTTCTCAGGCTCGGCCATTACCTTTCCTCTAAAAAAACATATACAAAGAAAAAAGAACTAGGGAACTAATATATTGAAACTCGACTAAAATAGAAGAGAAATCGACGTCGATAATCATGAAGTTATCCGGGAGACAAATGCGAACAATCACATCAGCACAAGGCAAAACTATGGAAACACAAATAGCTAGACCAACGGTACGTACTCCCTCCGTCCCGGATGTATCTAATACTAAAATGTGATTTGATACATCCGTATTTAGACAAATTTAAGAGAAGAATTTTGGAACGAAGGGAGTACTTAATTATGTGTACCGACTCTTTCCAACACGTTAACCCAAAAATCAAATAGATGAGAAAAATGTGCTCCTCCAATCTTCCAACGTCGTTCAAAGTCAATGGAATGCCTTGTGAAACCGAGCCTGACAGCTCACTTAAACTACTCCATTGTAGATGCGTTTTAGACAAATTCAAGTCAAAACGGGACGGCCATGTGAACTTGAGCCTAGAGCCGCGTGTACAGTTGTGTGCATGATACTCTACTACTTGGCTACTTGCTATGATACTACGACTTGGATACTACGAGGATCTCTAACCTTCTTCTCAAATTTCCCGGCTCTCAAAAAACTGGAAATATAGAGTTAGGGATACCCTTCTCAAAATACTTAACTCCTACCTTGAGGAGACGGCCCCAAAAACTTGTCTCTTTACATGAACATCTGGCTTAAAGGCATGTGAGATTTAGGAATCTGCAAAAAACACTATAAGAACATCTCTAGCAAATAACAAAAAACTCCCTCTTTAAGTGGTTATTGGGGCTTTCCCTAGATTTTTTAAAATATTGTGTGGATTGCTTTTGTAGTTTCCCAATATACATCATACATGTGAAGTTTACGTGTCGTTGGGTCATCTTTTATTTCTTTTCATTTTTCCTCCCACATCTCCCTCCCCCCTCATCTCTCTTCGATTGGGGCAGAGCAGTGGCGGTGGGGTTCGAGGCGGGTGGTAGGAGGTTGAGGCCAACCGGCGACACCCGACCTCAGTTGGGGGAGGAGCTCTGGGGACGGTGCGCAGCATCTTGAGATTTTATGAAGTCAACATAGATGCCTTGCAGTCGGCTGGAACGTCTCCATTCACTAAACGAACATCGCCGAAAGTCTGAAATAAATACAGTAATAATGCATGCACAAATGCAAGTTTAGAAGTTGAACTCTGGTAGGCTTAAGATACCACAATCGTTCTAACAATCCAACCACAAGTTGGTTTGATCGGAGTTGTTTTTTCTAATAATATCATAAAAGAAAGTTATTGGAAAAAGAATCGCTGGACCCTACAAAAACACATGTCTCTACAAACAAACCAACGCGGAGCAGCATACCAAAAAGTCCACAAATCACTCGCGCGAGCACGTCTATCTCAATTCTCAACGCGTTCCCATCCCCCTTTTCCCTCCGGTACAGCCTCCAAAATCGCCGCCTCCGACCGCCGAAATTTGGCCGCTCCGCCGCCAATTAACGCCGGGAACCAACCTTCCCGTCCACCGCCTGCGCGTGTGTCGGGTCGGCGGAGCTGCAAGTGGCTTGACGGTCGTGTGGTCCACGCTATCCGGTGACGGTGCCGCCCTGCCGTGATGGTTCTCGCGTGTGGCCGCCGGTGCCGCCAAGGATCGTCGGGCGAGATCCATTAGGACACGGCGTTCAGCGTGCCGACCACTCCTCCTCTTCTCCGGCGAGGAGACTGGCCTGGGCGCCTGGTTGCCGCGCAAGTCGTGGTCACCGCCTCCTTCCTGGATCTAGTGGCTGCAATTAGCGGTACTGTCCACGGCCATCGCGGTCGCGGCACCCAGCGACCAAGCACCGAAGCACGCTTGGCAACACCCGCGTATCTTCGTCGCCGTCGAGCGGCATCCAGGTACGGCGACGTCCTGCTTGTCTGCTTTTGCCGATGTTCATTTTTTGTTACAGTGTGCGTGGTGACATCGTGAGCTGGAGGCGTTGACGTGCAAGCTAGTCCTCTGCTTCTCTGTTCCCTTTGGTATTAATGAAGCGGATTTAATTCTATTTTGACTTGCTTGCAAAAATACACAGGAGCTATATGCCTATATGGTTGTTTCTCCATTTCAGAAACCCCATTCTGTTTTGTGGAGTATGGACCTATGTGTGAGCCAATTATTAAGCGGTTCCTCTCCCAAAGTCAGCATACCCAGCCGAAAGTATTCTTGAGCCTTAACTACGAATATAATATTTTAATTACAAATGATAAGGAGATCTCAGATCTGTCTCAACCGATCGCTGCTGATAATTGGTTTGGTGCTACTGCACAAGATGTCTAGTTCAGCGCAGTAGAAGACAATTGGTATTTTGTTGCATAGTGGAACACATGCAAGTGCTAACCCATAGAGATTCAAAGCTTTTTTTGATTTTGTTTTTATTTTTTGCAGTGGTCAGATTCAGAGTTGTTGTCTGTGTTATATACTCCCTGATGGGATTTGCGATTCAACTACTGATGGATTGATGATTCAAAGTCATTATTCTTTTACATTGTACAACTGCTTTTACATGCTGCTGGACTAGTTTTAAGAGAGTAGTAGTTGGTCCAGATTGTTTGTTTGGAGCCACACTAAATGAGGTGCTACTAGTACCTCTCTGTACAAATGTTATGCTTTGCAAATGGATAAAAACTTGCTTCAAATATACTTTTATCACAAGTTGCCATAATATTTACCATAGGAGTTTGTAGTTTTTTCGGTAACTGGCATCCAATAATAACCTATGTAATTAGCCTTGCTGGTAGAATGGAGCCGCCATTAGTCAACCTTGGTCCTTTCCCAGTGACTTGTGTAATTACAGGATTTATCTATTGACTCTTATATTACTTGGTGTCCACAAACTTATACAATTAGCCTTACATAGGAAGTGGAAAATTAACCTGAGCATCTTTGATTCTGCAAAGTTGTAGACTATTTTGAAGTGCAAAATATTGTCAGCTTGCCTGCTTACAGGCTTTCCATTCTCTTCTACATTTTTTGTTTTTGTATTTGCTAAAGGTAGGTAAACTTTTATATTGTGTCAACCGAGTAGAGCTAACCCACTTCTGTTCCATGCAGGATCTGCGGAACTCCCAGGAGACAGAGAGCCAGAAGAGGACAGAAAGATAGAAGAGAAAGAAATCTCTGCCGGTCCCACTCCTGACCGGTTGCTTTTCTACGTACTCTCCTTTTCTCCTGTCTCCCGGTGCTCACACTAGTATACAAGAAGAAAACAAACTCTAGAGACCTTCAGAGAACATACAATGTCCAACTTTGCGCTTGGGTTGACCAAGACGGCAGTGGAGGGGACATTGAGCAGGGTCCAGTTAGCGATCGATGAAGAGAACAAGCTGAGGGAGACGGCAAAGCAAGACCTGCGGTATATCACAGCTGAATTTCAGATGATGCAATCCTTTCTAAAGGTTGCTAACAAGGGGCGTGCTAGTAATGAAGTGGTGAAGCAGCTCCGAGACCTTGCTTTTGATGTCGAAGACTGCGTTGAGTTTGTTGTTCATCTGGACAACAACGAGTCGTCCTTGACCTGGTTGTGGCGCCTGCTGCCGTCCTGCATGGCACCGCCTCAGACTCGGGACCTGGACAAGGCAGTCGCTGAGTTAAAGGTGCTCAAGGCAAGGGTCGAGGATGCAAGCCAGAGGAACACACGCTACAACCTCATCAGTGATGCCGGCTCCCAAGCCGATACCACCACGCCGACCGAGCAGGCCTCTCTGTCCACCATCAACCCATCCGCATTCCACATGCTAACTGAGGTCTGGGAGGCTGCTGGGAAGCGACGCGGCATGAGCAACCTACAGGACTTGATCATGGGTGAAGGCAGTGACCTTCAAATGATCTCCATATGGGGAAGTACGGCAGCTGATTTTGGGACAGCGTCCATTTTCAGCATGTTGTATGGCGACCCAGAAATCTGCCGAGCATTCAGAAGACGTGCATGGGTAAAGTTGATGCATCCTTTCAAACCTGACGAGTTCCTCAAGAGTTTGCTGACTCAGTTCTACGTGAGATCTCACCAAGAAAACATAGATGTAGATCATCTCACGAAGGCTGAGCTCATGCAACAAGTGAAGGTGCACAAGTATCTCATCATTCTAGAAGAAGTATCCGGTGTGGCGGACTGGGATGCCATCCGAGAGTACCTGCCGGACAATGAGAATGGCAGCCGAATCATCGTGTCCACAAAGCAATTAAGGAATGCACTCTTGTGCACAGGGGGCGGGGAGTACCAAGTTTCAGAGCTCAGGAGATTCTCTGATGATCAATCTCTTTGTGCCTTCTCCAAGAAGGTAATTAACCCAGAACAACATCTTCTACTTCCAAACTATACTCCATTCCAAGTACTTGAAGATTTTGACTTTTCAAGGACTCCACTGTGTATTTTGACCTTTAGTTTCTATACAAATATGTAACAAATTAATACAAAAAGTGATAAATCTGATGGCACTGTTTTCATCTAATCAATCACAGCAATTACATACTTTCTAAAACATAAATCATAATTATATAAAATAGTTGGCAAAGATAAAGAAAATTTATACCATACTTTGTGAAGTGCTAAATATCTTAGAACAGATGGGGTACTAGGCTAATCATAGGTTTGTGGTCTATTTCTTACTCGGTATCTCCATCAACGACGCTGTAAAGTTAGGTTCTCATCTTCTCAAAAGGAATACCAAACAATGGATGTAACTTAATTGACCATTGTTAGTTGGCTGTAGACATAATAGCTAGTACTCCTATATTGTTTGCAGCATTTATACAAATCATGTTGTTTTAGGTTTTGGCACATTGTTCCATGCACAGATATTCTATGTACCTTAATATAAGACATTTTTTTGAACTGCAAAAACGTCTTATATTAAGGTACAGAAGGTAGTATATATAATTGTGATACTATGAATCTACTTTTGATGGCAAATATATGGTACCATTTCCATTGAATCAACCTAAATATCTTGTTATGTATATGAATGGTCAGACTAGAGAAGTTCACCCGCTCATTGTAGGAAATCTTCTTTCCAAAGGGATGGATTATTAATATCTATGGTTTATTCTTTGTCCATCCGTTTCCAAAGCATCCAGAGTTCTAAATATCTGGATGTCGAAATGGTTAAAATACATATGTAACAAATACATGTGGTTTATTATTTAAAAATGATGCATTCTAATTGGCTTGGACTTCGTACTCACAACGAACTAACAGCACATCGTATTTGGATTTAAGTGGTTGATTTCCATTATATTAAATGTACTATACTGAATCCAAAAGAAATATAGGCTATATTGGTAGATTATTGCAAATTTGATTTACTTATAATTATCTATATGTATCTTATGTTTATCTGGCTGTCATTTTTATCATCTGATGGTGTTGTGTGAAATGTGGGACATCTTAAAAAAAATTCTAGAAAACAATCAAAACACTTGCACTAGTAGGAAATAGGATTTCTTACCACCATTCAGTTTTTAAAATAAAATCCAATGTAATTTTCCTAAAGAATCAAGAAGTAGACTAGGTTTAAATAATGACCTCGATATATAATCAAATTGAATTTGGTCACGTACTAATTCCTAGTCAAACCCAGGTGCACCCTGACACAGGTACTGAATAGTAGTAAAACAGAATGCATGAAGACTAACTGCTGCAATACGGGGTATCTAGTTTCAGAATTTGGTAGGATAAGTTAATCCTAGTAATAATAGGTAGAATATGTTAACTACATTATTATCAAAACTGTAATAATCCTGTAAGAACCCCCACCCCCCACCCCCCCTCACCCACCAACCCACACACCAAGAAAGTCCCAACCCTGAACCAAGAAAAGCGTGTACTTTGTGCAAGGGGGAAAAAGAGCACTTCAAGTAGAAGCTTATAATTGAATGCGCAGTTGGATTAATGGGAATTTGAAGCTTAAAGTCCTGCCCTTCTAGTTTAACAGTTATGGCCCTTACTTGCAGGCAGGGCGTCACAGTGGTATGCACGATCTTATTTGGCAAATAAGGTGTCGTGGTGTGATTTCACTATGGGGGATTAGCTATGCCAAATCATCACTCATCAATAAAATTTACACCAGCATAGTGTATAAGAGTAAACAATTCGATGGAGTTGAATTTCAACGACACAGCTGGGTGGACGTGCCCGCTCCTTTCAATTTTGGGGTCTTCTCTCGGCGCTTACTTGTAAGTTTCCGCTCAGAAGATCTTCAAGCCGAAGAAATTGCAAGGGTTGGTATGATGGGAGCCAGGCCTAACTCAAGAGTGTTGCAAGTTTCTGCATGAAGACGATTGCCTCGTTGTTGATCTGCAGTCCACACATGACTGGGACTTGATAAAAACTGCTTTCTTGTCCGAGCCTATTAAAGGATGTATTCTTATCATTACAAATGAATCAAGTGTTGCCACACATTGCGTAGAGGAGGAAGATGGGGTTCTCAACATCGAAGATTTGAAAGCCCACACTATGCTTCACCCCTTGATAAAGGTACGCATGCTTCCAAATCTCAACCTAAATTGAGCCCAATTCTCTTTGTCATTGACCATCTCATTGATGGGCAAAAATCATATTGATGGAGGTCGATCGGACCACCGGAGGGTCTTCCCAGCAGCATGTCGAACTCTTGCACCTATCGTTTTAATTATTATGTATCTTTACTTGTAGGATTGCCAAAACTATGGAATTAGAGGGAAGGAGGCTACTCACAGGGGTCGCCTTTTCTCCATCAGATTGGGGGAGACGCGTGAATGGTTCACAAAATTTGGACACATGTATCGGGAAGAAGTGAGGGACCTTTGGTTTCTTTTAGACAATCCTGGTGTGAGCTCGTTGTGGGGACCTGCTGGTGCTGGGTTATCAACTCTTGTTAGAATCTTGTACTACAAGGTAATGCTTAGGTCTGATGCTTCTTGGGAGTGGGAATATCAAGAGAGGCCAGTTAACTGGGAAGAGAAAATTACAATGTTTAGCTGGGTTGATGTGCCCCATCCTTTCAATTTAAAAGACTTCTGTTGGCGCTTGTTACTGGATTTTCGTTCAGATGATCTTCGAGCCAAGAAAATTGCTGCAGTTGGTATAATGGAAGGCCAAGACCCAATTCAACAGTGTTCTAAGATTCTGCGTGAAGACGAATGTGTCATCGTTATTGATGGTCTACGGTTCACCGATGATTGGGATTTGATAAAATCTGCCATATTACCTGACCCAATTACCAGCCATATTATTGTCATTGCAAATGCTGCAAGTGTTGCCACACATTGCGTAGATAAGGAAGATCGAGTGATCAAGATAAATTGTCTAGAAGCTGATATGGCCATTGGTCCCCCGATAAAGGTGTGTTAATTTCCTATAAATAGAGCTAATTCTCTACTGTGCCAATAATCTATGGATTAATTTCCTTCACATATCTATATATTTAGAAGAACTTCCATTTTATGGTGCAAATGGAGTCTGGGACTTTACTCTCCAAATTTAGTGCCTAAACTTTCTAAACCTACTCATTTAGATCGTATATATGCTTGATGATCACTTATTCAAACTAGAAATCAGAACAATGGATTATTTTTCCCGTAATGTTTGCCTAAAATTCCTACAGATCGGGGGCAACGTCGCTACTCACACTCCAGGAAAGAATAAAACAGAACACCCGCCGCCACTCCAAGCGAGCCCCTGCGCCGCCCATCCCTCACTCGCCATCGCCGGAGGAAGGCTAAGGGCAAAGCCCGACGGCTGACGGCAGCGGCGAGGACACGCACGGCCCATGCCCACGCCTCTCCTCGATCCCTTTCATTCCTCCCCAGCCAGATCTAGATCCACTCCCGCCGCGGCCCTGAGCGCCGTGCCTCTCCCGCTCATCACCAACCTCCGGTCGGCTCCCGAGTGCGTCCCATGACCCTTCCTTGCCTCGCTGGGCTCGCTCCCTTCCCTGGCCGCATGGGACGGCTCAAGCTTGCTCCCTCCTCGTCGCAACATCCAGCTCCT
>NC_041380.1:590136434-590137453 GCF_002162155.2 Triticum dicoccoides
CGAGAGGCTGCCGGGTGGGGTGCTCCTGATCTGTCGGCTGCGCATTCGTCGTTTTGCTCTTGCTGCTTCGCTGTCTGCTGGTCGGTGGGAGTGGGGTCATTCGGTAGGTGTGGAGGCCGGAGAAATCCTTGCCGGTGGTCGCCAGCCGACAACGTTGATGTCTGCGGGCGCCGCATCCACCTTGGTGGCGTTGTCTTGCCTCCATCACACATACGTTTGGCCTGGAGACTGAATCCCTGCCGGCTCCTCTGCTCTGCCTCCCATCGTCCTGCCTCCTGCTCCCTTCGTGTTGATGTGTCCTTCTCGGCAAGCCCGCAATCTCCACTTCTCACCGTGAGAGCTTCCTGCAACACTATGTCCGGCCATTGCTTGGATCCTTTGTTCTCATCAACTGGTGGTCGTGTGTGTGTCCTCCATCTACCCTCCGCCATGCACCATCTGCCTTGGTTGAGATATTTTCTTTTGAGGCCTCTCCGTGAGCTTCGTTGAGATATCCCTTCCGGTGGTGAATTTAACGCTCTCTCGGTGCATGCTCGCTGAGCCGGCATCTCCCCCTCCATCCTCACCTCTCTGGGCACCCCCACCTTAATGTTGGGTGTGCGATGGCTAGGGGTTGGCAATGGTGCTGCTCCCTGGTGGTGGAACCCTGCGTTATCTTAGGTCTGTGGTTTTGATGTTGCTGTTGCTCATGTGCTCTTGCGGCGACCTCCGAGCTTGCCGCCTTGTTGTCTTGCTAGTGCTACCTCGTAAATGGTTCGGCATAATCTGAGCTGCTTCTCCCAACCACCTATCTCTTCTGGTAGCTAGTTGGCCTTTGTGTTGTGTTGTATCTATGTATGGGGTGTTTTGTGTTTATCTGTTCTTTTGCCCCTCTGGCTGTATGTTTTTTGGGTCCGGTTTTCCTTATAAACTAGATCAATGTTTTTGATCCGGTCTTTCTCATAAACCGGGTCACGGTTTTCGACTTGGTTTCCCTTATAAACCGGTTCATTTTCTTTGAATAGAGATCATATTCAGGT
>NC_041380.1:590137712-590175729 GCF_002162155.2 Triticum dicoccoides
ATACACTCTTTAATTGACCTGGATTAGATAGATGACAAGGTCTCGAATTCAGGTTAGAGTTAATGTTCTCGTTTGTAAAGGACTCACCATACCCGTTAGTTTAAAATAAAGTATTATTTTTCCATAAATTTTTTGTATGAAACACACAAACTGTTTTGTTGTGCTAGTGTTATTTTCACTTCTCTTGTATGTCCATTTAAGCAAATACTTTGTACCACCTGTTCATGAGTTCGTTTTGATTCCCTGTCATTTTAACTTAAATTTATGCGCATGGCACATCTATTATGGAGAATTATTACATACTGGGGGTTTTCAAGGACTTCCGGATGGGCAAAATTCCTTATCTTATTCAGATATAATAGAGAGAAAACTTTTGTGTGACTCCAGCCAAGCGATCTTATGTTCGTATGAAAAAAGTGGAAAATAGCTAAAAGTATTTGTCAGTTGACCCAAGAAGAAAAGTAAATTTTGTATGCATCTATGTGGTCTATGCGTAGCTTGAACGGCTACAAATACAATGTCTATCTATTTGTTCTGATTGAAGATGCACTACCTCCATTCCCTTATACAAGACCACTATGAAAAATACATTTTGCATCTAAACAAGGCCACTACAGTAATCGAGATAGAATTTAATGATGTTTTCTCATACTTGCAACTTGTTTAATACTTGCATGCATGTAGTCGTAATGACACTGTGCTACTTCCTTCCCATTCCTTCCTAAACCACAACCGGCGGGCATGGCTTGTGCTAATTTAACAGTTCTGCATGTAACTTGCAGGGTTGTGCTTCTCGTGTATTCTCCAACAGGAGAGCAGAGGCACGTGCCTTGGTCAACACATTTACACTTCTTGGGCATCAGAATCGATCAGCTGCTGACCTTCGCTGCAGTTTAGATTCCTCAGGTCCTAGTGTGTCCTCGTTGTGGGGAATTGCTGGTGTGGGGAAGTCAGCCGTGGTCAGAAGTCTGTACAGCCACCTGTTGCTTGGACTGGATCAATATTTCAAGTTTGGCAGCGGACACAACCTCACTGATCTCCGGACGGAATTTACAATGTGCAGTTGGGCAGACGTGCGTCATCCATTTAATTTGACTGACTTGGCTTGGCATTTGCTCCTGGATTTTCATTCAGATGATTTTCAAGCTAAGGAAAAGGCAGCAATTGGTATCATTGAAGGGCAAGATCCGGTTCAAGAGTGTCGTAGAATTCTGTCTGAATACAGAAGTCTCGTTGTTATCGATGGCTTACGGTCTAGAGAGGATTGGGACTTGATAAAAGCCGCCTTCGTACCCGATTCTACGAATGCATGTATCATTGTAATTACAAATGAAGCAAGCGTGGCTACACATTGTGTAGATAAGGAAGATGGAGCGGTCAATGTCAAATGTCTTGAAGCTGACATGGCGCTCATTCTCTTCAAACAGGTGTGTGCGCTCTCAACCATTTATTTATTAATCTTCATTCAATCAAGGTATACAAAGTTTAAAATCCCATACTGGGATCAGCATAGCGCAATGCGAATAAGTGGGCATCATCATTGAAAAAGCACCCATGCTTTTGAGATTATTGTGTATATTTAAAACATCAACAACGAAAATGATTTGATTTAACATGGTCCCTCCCTCATACCTACTCTTTTTACATGAGAGAAAAGAGTACATAATAGATCTGAACCGTTGATCTTATTAGTTAGTGATCGATTAAGTTTTATCTTTTTATCTCACATGTAAAAAGAGGAGATAAGAGGGAGCGTGCTAAAATTTGCCATGAAAAGAAGAAAATCTTGTTGACCTAGCGAAGGAATGATGTTGTAGTGGACCTGTAGAGGCAGAGCAGCTCGTGGCGGACCAGTATAGTGGCCACACTGTAGTCCACAGAGCACAACAGTGGGAAAGTAACTGGTATACTCCGCTGGTAGCGACAGCGTGAGTAGGACTTTTGCTTCTTGTTCACACTCTAGTACTAGTTCGTAATGCACATACTATGCAGTCCATAGTCGGTTCATTTGTCATATAAAAGGATTTGTAATCTCTCCTTTATAATCAAGCCATTCCTCGAGAGAAAACTTTCAGCTTCAAATCTTAGTACTACTTGTGCAAGTGTACCTGTGTGTGAGTGAATATACTCAGCTTTGGGCACCCCTATCACTCATAGAATTTGACCCCTACCACAAATAGGGCACCCCTACCACTCATAGTGTAGGACCCCTAGCACTCACAAAACAGGCCCTAACACTCCAAATCAGGACTCCTACCACTCGTAAGGTAGAACCCCTAGCACCTATAGTACACACCTTCCATAGTAGTTTGGGCTAACAATTGGCATAAGAGATTCGTTCAAGTGGCCATGTCAGGTGACACAAAGAAGCCCTCCGCCTCGGGTGGTTCCAAGACGCTGCTAGAGACGCAACTGCGGACCGCGAGCGGGCGGCTCCAAGTCACCGCCTCCACAAGGGGAGCGCCATCGCTCGGTGAGTTGAGGCTGCAGTCTGGTACGGCGTGGCAACCGCAGTGACATCGTGGTAAGGGAGATTGTGCGCGAGATCATTGGAGGTTGTAGCGGCACGAATATCTCCTTCCCGATGCTCACTCGCTCGAACTACAACGAGTGGGCGCTGATCATGGAGTGCAAACTATAGGCGGCAAACTTATGGTTCCCCATGGAGGACGACACCGTCTCCAGGAGGGAGGACATGCAAATGGTGGCTGCGCTGATCAGCTCTACCCCAGAGGAGATAAATGGCATGCTCGCGACGAAGACGAGCGCCAAGGAGGCATGGACGTCCATCAGGACCCAGCGCCTCAGCAATTACCGCATGCACGAGGCGAGCGTGCAGAGGCTGCGGGTGTACTCCGAGAACATCATCTTCAAGGATGGAGAGCGTGTCGATGACTTCTTTATGTGGATCGACAACCTCGCGACACAGCTCCGCTTGCTCGGTGACACTGTCGACGATGAGAGAATTGTGTAGAAGTTCCTGCAAATTGTCCCCTCTCGCTTTGCTTAGGTAGCAACTGCTATCGATACTCTGCTTGACCTATGCACGCTCTCCATCAAGGAGCTCACGGTCTGGTTGAGAGTGGCCGAGGACCACCTCGATGGTTGTCGCGAGAATTCTGGTGACAGATGACTCCTTCACACATAAAGGGAATGGGAGGTGAAGAAGCGGCAGGGTGGCGGCGGTGGCGCCTCGGGAAGCCAGGGTAACCCCGGTAGAGGCGGAGGCCGGGCTCAACGTGCCGGTGAAAGCCAGGGTAGCCCCAACAACAGAGTAGGCTAGCACGCGGTCCTGGCAACAATGACCACCAGGACAAGTCCCGGTACTGCGGCATAAAGGGCCACTGGGTCCACGATTGCTACAAGAGGATAACTGACGAGGCTATCGCAGCCGCGGCGAACCTCGTCCAATTTGATGTAGACGGTGGGCCAAAAAGGATGTTGGCTTGCGCCCAAACCGTGCAGGAGGGCACAACGCCTCCCACGAGCACGGTCTCAGCAATTGTCGAGTCCGTGCATGCGACACGGAGCCCATCAGCAGACTCCATCCCTATAGTGTTGGGAACTTACCCGACACCATCATTCTCGGGGCCTATTGACTGGGAGGCGATGAAGGCACATGCGTGGGAAAGCCACGCCCCAACAACCAATTCCCCAGCGACGCTGGTTCTTGTCTCGGCAACCACGGCCCATACAACGTCGGGTCCTGCAAAGTCCGTGCAAGAGTGCACGACGACTCAGGTCACGGCTCGACCATGATGTTGACGACCATCAAGTCTGTGCAGGAGTGCACGATGACTCGGGTCGGCCATACCTTGACAACCAAGTGTCGGGTTCCACCACGTTGGTAGGAGATGGCACCCCAAAAACTGAGGTGTGTGTGGCTACATCGTCCTCGACGAGGAGAGAGCTGTGACCACACCCGTGCTTGTTGGAGACAAGCGCTACGAGGTTTGGTTCCTCGATACCGACGCCATGAACCACATGACTGTTACGGTCGACGTGTTCGCGGAGCTGGACCGCTCGATCACTAGGAAGGTGCGGTTCACGGACGGCTCGATGGACGACATCCACAGGCATGGGACCATCA
The DNA here is from genome assembly GCF_002162155.2 of Triticum dicoccoides. Classification (NCBI taxonomy): domain Eukaryota; kingdom Viridiplantae; phylum Streptophyta; class Magnoliopsida; order Poales; family Poaceae; genus Triticum; species Triticum dicoccoides. The sequence continues at coordinate 590,141,803 of NC_041380.1, forward strand.
TCTTCGCCAACAAATGGGGTGACCATAGGGCGTCCATGGATGCCTTCTTCATCAAGGCACTCACCATCCACCGCAGAGTGCTCTCCGTGCAAGACGAGCGCAGGCGGTTGCTCATCGAGGAAACCAAGGATCAAATCTCCTATACAAGTTTTTCATTCGCCCCGTGCATCTTGTGTGCCTCACCGTGGGCCATGTTTCCGACGCTAGGCGTTGGCATGCTTAGCTCGGACACCAGCACTTTGACAGACTGCAAGATGGCTCGTGGCGGCCTTGTGCATGGGCTGCCGCACATCATGCACATCAACGAGCTGTGTAGGTTCGAGGCGGAGCAAGCCATCGTAAAGCACCAAGCTGCTGCAGAGCTGGAGTACAACCACAAGCTGCGAGTGCTGCGTACGGTTCGTGGCGGCGAGTTCACATCGGCCAGCTTCTACAAACACTGCGATGACAAAGGGGTACAAAGACATCTCACGGCCCTGTACTTCCGCAGCAGAACGACATCGTCGAGCGAAGGAAGCAGACGATGCTCAGGATGGCACGCCGCAGGTTCAAGGTAAAGTAGGTGCCAAGCACGTACTGGGAGGAGACCATGCTCACGTTTGTCTTCATCCTCAACCGCTCCTTCAGGAGGCTTGGTACGGGAGGGAGCCGGACGTCTGCTTCCTCTGCACTTTCGGATGCGTTGGGCACTTGACGCCCACAACTGAAGAAGCTTGATGACAGGAGCACTTCAATGGTGTTCATAGGCTAGGAGACAAGGTCCAATTAAGGCGTGCAATATGCATGACCCAGTCGTGAAGCATGTACACGTCTTCCGGGATGTTGTCTTTGCTAGGACACATACTGGTGCTGGGAGGCACCGGGGGAGACTGCAGCAAGAAACTCCTTCACCATTGAGTTGAGTACCCGGTGTACTTCGGCTCCTGGGGAAGGAGTGTCCCGGGAAGGGCAATGTCAGGCAGAGTGATCCTGGGAACTGCAACCTCGGGAGTTGGGAGCCCGGGAAGTGTTTTATTGGGAACGCAGACCCCGAGAACATTGTCCCTGGGTACAACAACTCAAGGTGGATCCGGGGAAATTTGTGTCCCCAACGACAAGGTCGGACATGTTCGACGCCAACGACAACGTCGCTGCTCCAGATAGGTAGTGCCTTATCGGGGATCTTCTCGAGGAGACTGCGGGACAACAGTACCTTTCTGAGAACGAGGATGATGACGACGATGATGGCGTTCTGCATCTGATGGCCAACGAGGTGCCGACCTCGTTCGTGGAGGTCAAGCAAGAAGATTGTTGGCGCCGAGCAATGTTGGACGAGCTATTGTCAATCAACAACTCCACTTGGACATTCACCATGCTGCCTGCAGGGCATCGAGCTATCGGGCTCAACTGGGTGTTCAAGGTGAAGAAGGACGAGCATGGCGCCATTGTCAAGCATAAGGCACACCTCGTCGCAAAAGGTAACACACATCGCGTAGGAGTGAACTTCGAGTAAGTCTTCGCACCTGTGGCAAGGCTCGAGTCTGTTCGGCTGATCCTTGCCATGTCGGCACATCGAGGCTGGGCCGTACCCCACTTGGACGTCAAGTTGGCATTCCTTAACGGTGATCTCGAGGAGGACGTCTACATCTCCCAGCCACCGGGCTTCATCGCCGAAGGACACGAGCAGGGCGTGTAAATGCTACACAAGACCTTGTGCAGTCTCCGACAAGCCCCGAGGGCGTGGAACGCCAAGTTGGATGTGAGACTCGCATCACTTGGGTTCTCCCACAGCGCTTCTGAGCATGGCATGTACCCGCGTGGCACCGTGAACATGCTGCTCATCGTCGGCATCTACGTCGATGACATGGTCATCGCCAGGGCAGAGCCCGACGAGGTCCAATGCTTCAAGGGAGAGATGCAACGTCTCTTCAGCATGAGCGACCTCGGGTTGCTCCAATACTTCCTCGGGTTGGAGGTAAACTAGGAGCGTGGTTGCATGATGATCACGCAGGTGACCTACGCCGCCAAGATGCTGGAGCGAGCCAGCATGTCTGATGCCACACCATGCAAGCTCTGATGGAGGCACAACTCAAGCTTAGCAAGGAGAGCCGTGAAAAGCCGGTGGACGCAACGTTCTACCGCAGCATTATCGGGAGCCTCAGGTATCCCGTGCATACCCGATCGGACATTTCGTTCGTTGTCAATTTCCTGAGCAGGTTCATGGAAGCCCCGAGAAGCTATCATCTCGCTACCGTCAAATACTTGCCATGGTACATCTCAGGCACGATCATGCACGAATGCGTGTATCAACGTGGCGATGGCGAGAACCAGGTCGGCTACAGCAACTCCGACCATGTTGGTGACCTGGACTCTAGGAAGAGCACCTCTGGCATACTTTTCTTCCTCGGAAGCAGTCCGGTCAGCTGGCAATCAATGAGGCAGAAGGTTGTCGCAACTTCTTCATGCGAGGCAGAGTAATCGCGACAGCTACAAGGCATGTTAGGGAATCTGGTTGGCTCGCCTTCGCAGCGAGATGCTAAATCCAGACACTGCCCATGCGCTCATCTTCGTCGACAACAAGGAGCGCACTATCAAATCAATCCTGAGGAATTTTTCATAAGGATTCCATTCGTGTGAATCAAATGCCCTATGTAGGAAAAATCCAAATCCTCCAAATATTCTATCAATTCCATTGAATCAAACCACTCGTGAATCTAGAACCCTGACAAGCTGATCTCCAACAATTCCAGTTGTCTTTAACACTACTAGCTAATATGCCAATAGACTCAAGTCCCAGCCGGCATATAACACCACTTGAAACCATAGTGCACAACATTAGTGTTGCCTATTTTCCTGCAAAAAAAAGGTTTAGTGTTGCTATTTGATAGTGAATCTGGATTTTTATTTTTTGATATTGAGGAAAATTAGGTTCGGTCATGTAAGGCATAGAAAATAAATGCAATATTTGATTTTTATTTTTCAATGTTTAATTTAAAAAATATTACTTATTTGATAGGAAAATCTGTATTTTTTTATGTTGGTACTGAATAACTTATGGTAACTACTATTTGCAAAATAGAGATTTTACACTATTTTTAGAAGCTAATGTATTTCTGGATTAAGATCACAAAGGATGGGATAGAATTGACTCCTGACGAGATGGAGCTCTCCAAAGTTACCGTAGGCAGATGTGGTGGGATTCCTAAAGTTATTGCTACTATAGGCCAACTCTTCACCAAAGAGAATGCCGCTAGAAGGCACTGGTCTGTATCGGCCACAGATTTGTTGAAGGAGATAAATGATGACTTTATGCACAAGTTGGAGACCGATCAAGAATTTCACAGTTTAAGGGATCTATTCTCTTGGATGCGGTCCTACTTTGATGGTTGCTCAGATTCCCTCAAGCCATGTATTTTCTATCTGTCAATCTTCCCTCCAGAGCAGAAGCTAAGGCAGAGGCATTTGTTGAGGCGGTGGATTGCTGAGGGTTATTGCAGGGACACGTATAATGCTACTGCAGAGGAGAATGGGCAGAGATTGTTCATGGAACTCGTTAGTTTGAGCATAATCCAACGATGTCAGAAGACGATGAAGTGCCTATACCAAGTCAATGGTTTCTTTCATGAATACATCATTTCACGGCGAATGGAAGACAACCTTGTCTTTGCACTAAAGGGGAATTGCAGCCCGAACTCGCAACATGCAGGTCAACACCTCACCATAAGGGAGGACTGGGACAGGGACATCACAGTGTTTAAGACCATGGATTTCTCACGTCTACGGTCCTTGACTGTGTTTGGGAAGTGGATCTCATTCTTCCTCTCCTCTGACATGAGTCTACTTCGGGTGTTAGATATGGCGGACACATCAGGTATACTAGATGCTGACCTTGAGCAGATCGTGAAGGTGCTACCTCGTCTTAAGTTTCTCTCTCTGCGAGGATGCAAAGAGATAAGCCATCTACCAGAATCATTTGGTGGCCTGAGGCAGCTGGAAACTTTGGATGTCAGAGACACCTCAATTGCCATGCTACCATCGTGTGTCATCAAGCTACAGAAGTTGCAATACATTCGTGGTGGCACCATCATATCATCAGATGAAGGTGATGAATCTGTTGCAAGTGTACCAACAACAAACGTAGAACAAACATCATTGCCACCGGAGGGCAGTGATGACATGGTCACAACACTACCGGAAACAACAGAGGAGGTTCAGATATCAGCACCACCTGAAGGTAGTGATGACGTGGTCACAACACTACCGGAAACAACAGATGAGGTTCAGATATCAACACCACCTGAAGGTAGTGATGACGTGGTCACAACTCTGCCGGAAACTACAGATGAGGTTCAGATATCAACACCACCTGAAGGTAGTGATGACGTGGTCACAACTCTGCCGGAAACTACAGAGGAGATTCAGACATCAACACTACCAGAAACGAGAACAGAGGTTCAGACATCAACATCACCTGAGGGCAATGATGACATGGTCACAGCACTACCGGAAACAACAGATTTTCAGACATCAACACGGTTGTCATGGAGCTACCGGCCATGTAGTTTGGTGTCTAGCTGGTTATCCAAGTTGCGCAGACGCCGACTTGATAATGATGGTGCTGAGGTTCCTGCAGGGATTGGGAGCATGACAGCCTTGCATACTATTGGTGTTGTGAATGTCAATATTCCTAATGGAAAGGCAATCCTAAAGGAGCTTCAGAACCTTACACAACTGCGCAAGCTCCGCGTTTCTGGCATAAACAGGCAGAACATACAAGAATTGTGTAATTTCATCTCCGGCCACAAGCATCTGGAGTCCTTGTCAGTGCGACTCGATAAGGATAAGGATAAGGAGGGGTCATTTGCTTGTTTCGGTGACATGATTTCCCAGCCACCCAAGACCCTAAAGAGCGTTAAGCTGTACGGACATGTAAACAAACTGCCAATTTGGATCAAACAGCTTCATAATCTCAAGAAGTTTTATCTTGAGTTGACTATACTAGTGCCGGAGGACATGCACTTCTTTGGTGAATTGCCAGATATATATTGCTTACATCGCCTTTGTGTCAAGCCGATTCAAGATGGTGAACTCCATTTTAGCACCCTGGGAGATGGAGTAATTGACAAAAAACTACCACATTTCACGTAACCGTCCCACAGAACTACCACATTTTGAAAAGTGACCAAAAACTCCAGTTTAACGCTGATTTCGTGACAAAAAACTACCATATCGAGTTGATGACTGATTGAAGCGTTTTAAACGAGTTTCTGACAGATGTGGCCCACCGGTCAGGACGGCAGCCGCGCTAACGGCTAACGGCGCTCGCCTGCCGCCCATTAGCCGCGCGTGTCGGTCGGCCCGGTCGGACCAGGACTAACCTGGCCGACCGGCTCCCTCGTCTTCCTCGCCACCCCACTCTCCCCCGAGCTCACTCGCTCACCCCCTCTTCATTCATGGCGGCGGCGGATCGAAACTCCGGCGCCGAATCGCTTGGAGGAGCGCCCCCCGACGTGCTGGGCGGCGGAGATGCTGTCTTCGTTGAGGTTGATAACTGGCTTGGCAGCAGTTCCTTTGCGGTGGAAAACCAATCCCAGCCTCAATCTCAGCCGTCCCAGATGATTGTGAGGCGGCGTGTAGCAGCAGCGTCGAAGAGAAGAAGCGCAGCTCGAGGCCGGCGCAAGCTTCCTTGTCCTGCTGGCGGCGCGAGGTATGGCAATAGATCTATAAATGTTTTTCTGAAATCACGATATATAGGCTAGTTGCATAGTTAGATTTCCATTAGAACCATGTTTGAGCATAGATAGAAATCTGTTTGGAACATTAACAATTTGTTTTGTTGTGACTGAATCCAAAATGTCAGAAAATAGAAAACTTGTACTGTCAGATACTAAATATTGTGCAGACCATTTAATTATAAATTTTCCAATTTGTGTTGCAGTATTGATGACCCAAAGTGGGAAATTTGGTTCCATTTCTTAGCCAGAGAATCTGTGTGTAGAAGAATTTACCAGTCAGACATATCATTTTTGACTATGGTTTCTCTTATTCGGAGTGAGGGCTATGGAGCTGATGATTATATGTACTATGTTATCGATGAGGAGAAAGGAATAGAAGGTATGGAGCATCTTGGTTCTGAACATGATGTGCAGCAAATGTTAATTCACTTTGAGAAGGAAACGAGTGTGAACATACGAGTTGTCAGGGCAGATGAGCCATGTAATGCAGATGAAAATAGAGATAGTTATTTTGCTCAACATTGCATTAACACTCAACAAAGTTGCACAAAGTTGGTGGATGCAGTGAGTGACAGAAAGGATGAGCTTAAGCAAAGTAGTCTGCAGATGGAAGCTGACTTTAACCATTTTGAAGGTGACACTGATGTGTCTGAATTTCTTTCTGATGATGCACAGTCAGGTCCAGATGACAACAATGTGCAATTACATCCAGGTTCTCCCTCAGAAGAAGAAGCTGCAGAAGTAGATACATCAGTGGTCCAGAAACTTAAGCCAGTCAGAAACCCTGGTCCAACCAGTAGATCCCACCAAGAGGTTGAGAAAGAGGTAAAACCAGACTGGTTTCCTGAAGCAAATGAATTTTGTTTTCCTGGTGATGTTGGCATTAGTGATGAAGAAGAAGAGCCTGAAGGAGCTTTCAAACTAGCAAGTGGCAGGAAGAGAGTGTTGAAGAAGACAAAGGATAGGGTATGGTTCAATGAGAAGCTTCCAGATCCACATGAACAGTTTTGTAAGGGATTGTGCTTCACCACTGTTTATGAGTTCAGAGATGCACTTAGGGATTTTCACATCAGGACTCTGAGGAATTTCCAGTATCACAGAAATGCACCTGATAGGATTATTGTTTGGTGCTCAGAGAGAGCCCATGGATGTGATTTTCACATCAGTGCATCTAAGATAGCTCATGAAAAAACTTTTTGCATCAAGAAGTGTGATATGCTGCATACTTGTGGAGCATGTGCAGAGACTACAAAGGTTACTACAAAGTGGTTGTCCAAATCAGTACAACCAGCATTGAGAGAAGACATTAGATCTCCTGTGGATGCATTAATAAAGAAGACTAAGACTAAATTCTCAGTTGATGTTTCAAGAAGTGTTGCCTATAGGGCAAGGAGGAATGCTGTTGGTGTGGTGCAGGGTGACCACAAGCAGCAGTATTTGAGGCTGAGGGATTATCTTCAAGCTGTTCTTAATACAAACCCTGGGAGCCGGTGTATTGTCACAATATTTGTTGACCCAGAAAACCCTGCACCCACTCCTAGATTCAAGTACATGTTCTACTGTTTGGCAGCTTCAAAGGAAGGGTTTCTTAATGGTTGTAGACCATTTATAGGTAAATATTTCCTGTCCTGGTTGTGTTGTACATATTTGTGTGTCAATTTCCTTTGGTAGCTAATGTGTGACTCCATCCAGGGCTTGATGGATGTTTCATCAAGTTAACCACTGGACAACAAATTCTTGCTGCCATAGGAACGGATGGCAACAACAACATCTACCCTATAGCTTTTGGTGTGGTTGACAAGGAAGATGGAGACAGTTGGACATGGTTTTTAACTCAGTTGAGATGCTGCATTGGTAGTGGCAACAAATTTGGAACATACACAATAATATCTGATAGGCAAAAGGTTAGAAACTAAATCATTGAACTTAGTTGATATAGTAATTCACTGAATTATGTGAGTGTGTTCATATGTAGATCTATTTTGTGAATGTACAGGGTTTACTTAAGGCAATAAATGAAGTGTTCCCTGATTCACCTCAAAGATTTTGTCTTAGGCACATATATGCCAACTTCCAATCAGCTGGTTACAGAAGCAAAGAACTAAAGAAGTGTGTTGACAAGGCTAGCTACTCTTATACTAGACATGGGCATGAATTAGGGATGGCAGAGCTGAAAGCACAGTGTGAGGATGCTTGGAAATGGCTAATAAATATAAAGGTCTCTGCTTGGGCTAGGTATGCTATGGACCATACTTGCAAAACAGATCTAGTTGTGAACAACCTTAGTGAAGTCTTCAACAAGATGATACTTGATGTTAGATCCAAACCAATAAGGACAATGTTTGAATGGATCAGGACAAAGCAGATGATCAAGAGGCAACAGACTAGGGAGAAGTTACAGACTTGCAGGTGGACAATCACACCAAATTACTCAGAGATTCTTGAGGAGAATAAAAAATATGCCAAGTACTGCCAGGCTGACAGAGCTGGTGAAACAATTTGGCAAGTAACAAGCAAAGAAAAGCAATATTGTGTGGACATGGCAACCTGCACATGTGACTGCAAGAGATGGAACATGACAGGTGTACCTTGCAGTCATGGCATATCTGCAATGACAAAGCAGAAGCTGCATCCTGAGGACTATGTGTCTGAATTCTTCAAGAAGCCATTGTACATGGAGACATACAAAGAAATTATTTACCCTGTCCCTGGTCCAGATTGCTAGCCTGATACAAACACTCAAGACATTCATCCTCCTGTGTTTAAAGAAAAGGCAGGCAAAAAACAGACAGCAAGGAGGAAGGGAGAGTTTGAAGTTCCAGCTCCAAGAGACACAAGTAGGATGGGCACTATCACATGTGGAAACTGTGGTTTGGAAGGACATAGGTATACAACATGCAACAAGACTCTGAAGCCTAGTCTTCAGATGAGGAAAAACAAACACCAGGTAATAAGCAAGCTTGGAAAAAACATCAAACACTTTTGAATGAGTAGACTTTTAGAAACAAATGTTATGTTTGACATGCAGGAAAACAGGGCAGTTTACTCTGATATACCTGTTGCAACAACCACCTCAGTCCTGTTGCAAGAGGTAGAAGAGGAGCACAAGCTGCATCTCAACCAGGTCCTTCTACTTCTGCATCAGGCCCTACACCAATAGCTAAAAGAGGTAGGACTGCAGGTGGAGGGAGGACTCATGGATTCACTGCACCAAGAGCTGCAACCACTTCTGATATTCAAGTTGGGAGCAAGAGGAAGAGGACCCCAAGCTCAAAATTGGCAGACTACTTCTACTGTAGTGGTAACTACTGAAACCTGATAGCACTGTGGTTAGTTTTATGCGCACTATCTGAATTTGTTGTGCACTTTTCTGAAACTGTCGTGCACTTTCCTGAACCTGTCGTGCACTTTTCTGAACCTGTTGTGCTATCTGAACCTGTTATGCAGCTTCTGAAACTGTTGTGCAGTTTCTGCTTTTGTTTCAAAGTGTTTTTGACCTTTTGTTCACTTAACGGTGGAAATGGGCCTCAGTTTGGACTCTCATATTGGACCGCAGTCCACAAGCCTGCGTAGGTGTCTATAAAAAGACCCTAACCTGTCCTTCCCCTGACCACTAAAACCCTAGCCGACAGCATCACTGCAACCCTAGCCTAGCCACAAAGATGGATCGAAGCTTAGGAGAGGTTGTCGACGACCTGGAGGAGAGTTCTAGAGCAGCAAGAAGGGCCGCAAGAGTAGAAAGGAGGGGTCGTAGGGCCCAGGCACGCGAGCAACGCCAGAGGCTGGCTGCCACGATTATGGCAGCCCGCAACTCCCTCGACGTGATGCAGTTCAAGGAGGTGTTCCCAGATGGAACAATCATCACCAATGATTTGATCATTTGATGGGCTAGAGATAGGGCAACCTTCCATCGGTACCAAGTCACAAGGACTAGGTGGAGCAGAATCCTTGATTCTGCGTCTGAAACAGGTTCAGGTTCAGTATGAATGTATGAATGTATGGTCTGGATTTGTGCGCTGAATTTGTGCTCTGAATTTGCGTCTTTAGTTTTCTGAATTTGTGCTCTAAATGTATGCGCACTTGTATGTGTGGATTTTCTGAATTTGTGTTCTGAATGTATGCATATGCACTGATTTTCTGAATTTTCTAAATTTGTGCATGTATGTGGATTTCTCTGATTTTCTCTAGAACACTTTGAACACCGCTGCCTCTGCCCAACTACAAGCACACAAGTTTGCACAACTTTCAACCAACATCAATTAACGAGCATAAGTTTCACCACAGAATAACTACTGCCCAACTACCACCCTGTCAACTACTACTGCATAAGTTTTACTTCTCCACTGCCTCACTCCACCTCTCTTTAACTCCCCCCTCTTTCTTCAGCTCTACTCACATCACTCTCACTCACCACAACTTCACCTCTCTCAACACCACTGCACTCACCACTTCCTGCTCCAACCATGGCTGCTTCTTCCTCTTCTTCGGACCCATGGCTCAACCCATTCCCAACTGGCAAGGGATGGGTTGCCATGCTTTATGGTTCTGCGCGCGGCGACGAAGACCTCTTCGTCGACTACATGAAGGTCGCCACGAGGTACACCAGCGTTCAAGGGCTGGTGGATGGAGCAGAGGAAGTGAGGAAGAAGGCGACGAGTGAGGAGAAGCAACGCATGGACCAGCAGTATGGAAACCGAGGTAAGGGGATCATGCCAATAGATATACTGCTATGGGCAATGAAAGAGGCGTGATCCGCTGATGCTGGGCAGAGGCAGCGGTGGGCAGACTACCACTACATCGCTCCAGCACAATCTACGGCTGAAGCAAATGCAAACAAGCACCAAGATGATGACGACGACCTCCAGATCATCGCACCACCAGCATTGCAGGCTCGCCGCCGCCCTCCTCCCATCATCTTCATCGATGAAGACAAAGATGACGAAGAACTGGAGGTGCAGATGCTGCCAAATCATCCTACCAAAGTGAAGCAGGAGGTACGACGCTCAGGCCGCTTAGCAGGGCAGGGATCCAGGGCAGGCGCCTAACTGAAACTGAATGTGAAACTGTCACATTCAGTTTCGTTAGTCTTATTCAGTGTTGGCTGGTTTCAGTTATGCTCAAACTATTTACTGCTATCTATCTATCTATGTACTGCTATCTATGTTGCATCCTCAGACAATTTGTGTTATCTATGCTACCTCCTATGTAATGCAAGTTTCAGTTTCAGTTTCAGTTTGTTTGGTGTTACCAGATTCATTAGCAACAACTAGCTAGCAGCAACAAATTGCAGGTAGAGATATAACAAAATCTGAATAACATGGTTCAGGGGGCATTACAAATAGGATTATCTTAGAGCATTACAGATCAGGGGCATGACAGCACCCAACAACACAACCAAAATGATATGAAACCATAGGCAGTTAATAGGGGAGTAGTTCATATTAAGATGCATATCTGCATCAAATTCTAGTAGTAGGCCAGTTATATATATAGGCCTCATATTCACTTACCAACCATAGGTACCACTTCACTCCTCCATGACAACTTCTTTTATCTTGTCTAGCTTCTCTTTGCACCCATGACCAGCCTTCAAGAGATCAGCAATGATATGCTCCAGCTTGTTCTTCTCTTCTTTAAGTAGGTCTCTCTCCACTTGTATCTCCTTCATGGCTTTCCTGGTGTTTTGAATGATATCAGCTTGACTCTGCAGGATGCACCTCTGTTCTTTCTTGAGCTTAAGCTTCTCCATTTGAACCTCAATCTTTGCCTGCTCCGCAAGCTGATGCTTCTTCTCCTTAAGTTCATTGATTGCCTGGCTTGTAAGACCCATGTCATGGGATCTCTGCCCATCCTGGTAATCAAACAGCTTGGATACATCATCCACAAGCTGACTGTACTGATTGCCAAGAGAATCCAGCTCCTTCTTCAGTTTCTCAACCTCTATCTCATGAGCCTCTTTGTCTTGGACTCTACCAAGGTTCTCCTCATGATACATATCCCAGAGCTTGGTTAAGCACCTTTGCAAAATTACAGGCCAAGGGGCATCCACCCACTCTAAAACACCACAGTTCACACCATCCTGAAAATTTAGTTTACAGTGGGCTTTATTCTTCATTAACAAACAAATTCACAATAACAAATGAGAAATGCAGCAGCATTATTCAGAAAAGAACAAAATGAATCAATCACAGCCATGACAACTTGGTTCATTACCTCAGTTGCACATCCTATGAATCTTCTGCCTGTGTCAGTGCCTTCAAATGCCACAAATTTGCCTGCCCTCTGCCTGTGCAGGATGCACCTGCGGTCAGATTCAGTGACAAGCCCACAAAAGCTTGGATCTATCACAGTATCCGGAGTTTGCTGCAGCAGGAAACACATATATATCAACTACACCTCCCATATCTGAACTTAAATGGAGAAATCCCAATCCTTCTTCAAACCCTAACCCTAACCCTAGCAGATGAGAGGAGAGAATGAGCTGACTTACGAAATACTCCATCTGCAGGCCACTGAACTCGCTCATGTACTCGTCATCGTCAGAGGTCTCGTTGCTGTTGGGCCACGACGGCATGGTCGCGGCGCGGCGTCGCCTGAGTGCGAGAAGAAGAAAAGAAGCAATGGAGAGCAGAGAGCAGAGGAACAGAGTGGGTGAGCGAATGAGCTCGGGGGAGAGTGGGGTGGCGAGGAAGACGAGGGAGCCGGTCGGCCAGGTTAGTCCTGATCCGACCGGGCCGACCGACACGCGCGGCTAACGGGCGGCAGGCGAGCGCCGTTAGCCGTTAGCGCGGCTGCCGTCCTGACCGGTGGGCCACATCTGTCAGAAACTCGTTTAAAACGCTTCAATCAGTCATCAACTCGATATGGTAGTTTTTTGTCACAAAATCAGCGTTAAACTGGAGTTTTTGGTCACTTTTCAAAATGTGGTAGTTCTGTGGGACGGTTACGTGAAATGTGGTAGTTTTTTGTCAATTACTCTGGGAGATGTTATCTTTTGGAGATTACGGGTCCTAGAGATCAATTGCACCTCCAAGTTACTGGTAACTTTTGTAGAGCCGGTGATTTGGGAAACTGTGGTGCTGAAGATTCACTGCTCTGGTGGGGCGTCCTTGCAGATTTCTGGAGTAGAGCATCTACTTAGTCTCAAAGAACTGTGGCTAAAGGGTTCCTACAGCGACGAACTGAAACGAGAGTTACAAGAACAAGTTTCCAAGCATGAAAATAAACCTGTCTTGAAGCTAGTGCAGCGACACTCGCCCTAATAGGCTCTCTCTATACGTGTGTTGTTATTTCTGTACTTGTAAGCTGTAACAAATCCTGTAGGAAGGAGTATGTTCTGCATTGGTATCGACTTTGCACTCATATATATGAACTTCTGACAAAAAAATGTTCTTATGTTGTCTGTATTTGTTTGTGCTCTGGCACTTATGCCGATTCTAGAATTGGACCCTTACATTTGCTATATGTGATTATTTCATTGTCATTCCGTAACATATGTAGTGGAGTTTTTGAAATCTATATATGGTTTGTGAGCGGAAGACCAGAAAACTCGAAGCGGAGATAGATTTAGTTGGGTATCCATGCATTGTGTGGAGACGATCAGACTTGAAGAAACAAATGTCTGGTCAGATTGCCAGTTTATCTTGTGACTCACTTCTTACTTCGAGTGTTTTGCTCTAGTGAAATTGCTTGCTTGTGTTTATGTGATGGTAGGGGAGATCCTGAAGCGAGATTGACTCGATTTTATCATGGGACCGTGGCCTTCCTAGGTTGCTCATAGATTATCCTGATTGACTTATCATATGTTTTGGCCTTATGATTATTGCTCATGCTAATTCTCGGGCATGATCATCCGATGAACACGTCAAACAAAAGATAGAATTATTATTTGCAGATAGATACCCTGTGCTATTGATTCACAATTGATTCAGTAACCAAGTTCCATCTTCAGCATTTACATCAGAATGCAGCAAATACAACTTCAGCACGCCTCCATGAACGCCACACTGATATCATTATCTGATGAAATGACATATTTGAACCTCCAATAACAAAGTAAGCAGATCGGCGGCATGACAGCCAAGACCAGGCTTGATCAAAGTAAACAGATTGCCAGTTTATCTGGCTGGTGCTCCACTTCCTGTTTGGAATGTTCTGCTTCAGTGAACTTGCTTGCGTGTGTTTATGTGATGGTAGGGAGATCCTGGAGAGAGATTAGTTAACCTGTTTTTGTTAATGGCACCATTGCATTGGCCTTTCTAGGTTGCTGGTAGATTAACCTGATTGATTTACCACATGTTTGTGGTCTACAGTACTGCTTACGGTAATTCGCGACAGTCGAGCAATGACCACAGCAAACAAAAACTAGAAATATTGCGTGTAGATAGATACTCTGTACTACTGATCCACTGACAAGTGCAATACATATGCACGATTGATGCAATAACAGGTTCCATGTTCAGAAGTCACACCAGAATCCAACAAATTGCCAGACAGATTATGCGGTACACGGAACTCTAGCAATGGATACAAAGGGGGCAAAGAAAACAGCGACTCGACTCGGTCTTCCTGGCAAAGCATCAAGCGAAGAGTCAAAAGCAGTTCAACATCAGAACCATTGGACCATTCATGTTGGAAACAGAAATAGTTCCCTGCCTTCACAGTGAAACCCCATTCTTCTCTTCGTTCTGACTAACAAGCGGTAGATCCGCACACCAAACAGGCAAACAGCTGATGAAAACCGGAGACACCACATGATATTCTGAATGTAAAGCCAACTACAGCCCACACAAATCATGCTATTGTGCAAGGGGAAAAAACAAATTACCGATAGGACTTTTAGCACCACAGTTTTACCTTGATCTGAGGAAGTGCTTGGCACACCAGATGGAGCAATACCGATACTCAGACCCATCAATTCGCGTGGCTTCCTAAAATCGGCTTAACAGGTAACATCACACTTGACGTTCAGAAGCCACACAGGTCTGTATTTTCTCATAAAATAAGTGTACATCGTCACAAGCTGGTTTCAACAGAACTAACAGCTTAAATAGCATATTTAAGTGTCACTAGATTCCAGGATAATACAAACTTAAAAAAATTACAAACATGAGAACTAAACTTTTTTAGGACAAAGCATGAAATTGGTACGGATAACTCCTTTCAAAGGGATCAGCTAGATCCAAATCACGGACACAGAAATCCGTAAAACTGCCATGAAAATGATCCGTTGTAAAATGAAGCCGAGCACCTCCTGAGGCCTTCTTATCCAGTTGAAGCTTCTCACGTTGCCGTGTAAAAAACTCCTCTTTGAAATTACTATGATAAACCTGAAGAGTCATTAACTCTAGCACTCTCGCGTTTAGTAAAAAGAATGTGGCAAAGTCAACATCTGACTTGGTGCCCACATAATATCGCCAGTCAATTGTCTTCAGACGGATGTCGAGAGATCTTATTAGATTCTGGTGTTTACGGCGCCACAAATTCTTTTTCCCTGGCTTAATTGACTAACAAAACATAACCAAATGAAAAACGCCCAGTTCAGAACAATAAGCAGATCACATGAGAAATGAACACTATGAACCATTAAGGAAGAATTGTTACGTCAATGTACAGCCTTTCCAAGCAAGGAAAGCATCTCATCAAGTCAATAACAACATCCAAACTAAGAGCAATCATACGAACAGATAAAATCTTGACAGTGCGCACCGTCTCCGTCAAGCTATGAACACGCAATCCCTTCATGAAGCATGGAAGATGACATTATAAACCATCTATAAGTGCAGAAATTACATAATTCATCACCATAAGTGCAGAAATTGATCGAGAAGGAAAGTGGTACCTGAATAACTGTCGAGTATAGCGTGAGTGTGGTACTAAAATCATGTTGACTAAAATCAGATAAATGGGAAGATAGGCAGCCTAGGGTCTCCAATTTAGGTGCGGAGATTACCGATATATGCCGGGATTCAGCTGAGCCAAATAGGAGCAACTTTTCAAGACAAGGGGCATTCTCGATGATGACTTCCTCTAATCTGAGGTCTTCCCAATAAGCTTCCACACCTATGCCTCTAAGGCTGATGGAGTTGATTCGGACACAACGGAAGCCAGAGCCGCGGCGAATCAGCAAGCACTCTAGAGCGGGGCAACCATCAATCATGGTTTGTAGTGAGGATTCGGATATGGTGACATTTTCAAGCCCGAGCTTGTTAAGCTTAGGGAAGAAAAGCGCTTGGGCCATGCTGTCAGGGATGTGGCACTCTCCGATGGTGGCAACGCCGAGGGTGTCAGAGAAGCGGAAGGCAGCTGCAGGCAGCGGCGCCGGCTGTGGTATTCCCCGTGGATACGGTAAGCTGTACTTGTAGTTGAAGCTGCAGAGCTCAAGCTCGTGGAGGTTGTCGAGGGCGGGGGATCTGAGCCAGGCGTCGGCTCGGTCGACGGGCGCGCAGAAGCGGCGGCCGGGGCCCCGGTGGGCGGCGAGAAGGCGCGATATGGTGGCATCAAGGCCCTCCTGGCCGAACAGGAAGGGATGGTAGTCAAGGTTGAGCGGGGCGGAGCGCCAGAGGTGGCGCCACCGGGAGGCGAGGATCTGCGTCCGCGCGCCTTCCCTGGTGGGGAGGATCCAGACGATGTCCCCGAGGACGCCGTCGGGGAGGCCGCTGAGGCGGTCGCCGGCCCCGCCACCTTCCGCTTCGTCCAGCGGCGGACCGCCGTAGCTTCCGGGCCGCGCCCTTCTTCAAGCACGGGCCGCCCGCCTCCACCTCCATCGCTGGCGTGGTAGGGTAGGGTTCGCCTCTGAGCGGAGGTACGTGGTGCGGCCGTTTGGAGAGGGAAAAAAGAAAGGGGAAGCGCCAGGCATCAGACTAGAGATGATCTCTTGGCATCAGACCATCCGATCCAACTTATACCCAACGCTCCATCTGTTAGCAAACCCCGTGCATCATTTGCTGGATTGAAGCCTCAATTGGCTGCTTCCTCATAACTGCTACGTGCGCATGCATGGCCTGGTGGTCGTTCCTTTTTTTACGGGATGGGCCCGGTGGTACTTCTTTCAAACAAATTGTTTGCTTCCTACTTATAGGCTCCGTACAATTAGTTTGCTTCCAAGATTGATGCATCATTTCATTTCATCTAAAAAAAGGATTGATGCATCATGTTGTCCACCTGATTTATTTCTTTATTTTAGGTATTCTATTTTGAGCCAACCATATTTGCTTCCATCAACTTAATAATATGCGTCATGAGCGTACAACCAAATTTGTTTCGATTTAATGAAAAATGTGTGATTATAAATGTTTATTTTACTTCCAACCGAGCACCAATTTATTTCTATCGACTCATCGATTTGTTTCCGCTGCAACTCATAATATATTTGCTTCCACTCAAAAATAAATTGGTTTCCACTGTAGCTATACATTGTTTCCACAAAAAACAAAAATTTGCTTCCAAAGAAAAGGGAATCTCTGCTTCCATGAAACCAAAGTATAAATACAATCACAACACATTACAACAAAATATGATACAATATTCAGGCCTAATATATCTGCCGGGAATCCCTGGATATTGTCTTGGGCTGCACCATGAAACTTGCTTCGATCTACATTTTGTGGATGTTAGGGCATGTACAATGGTTGATAAGACAGTCTTATCTTAAATCTTGCATGTAATTTAGAGATGACAAAAAGCAATGTCTACAACGGTTCATCTCTTAGCCTTATCTTCAATAACTAGTCATTCCTAAAATATGGTGAGACAAATTATGCTAAGAGATTATCTCTTGTCTTCTCTTAAATAAGAGAAGGCAATCCTTTTCTTATGAGTTCTTTCTCCTCCACCTCATCATTCATCCTAGGTGGCACTCCTAATATAGCACCATTGTACATACCTTTATAGAAACTTGCTTCCATCTCGGAAGTGTGGATATTATACAAATATTTTGCTTCCACGGTGAAACTTGCTTCCATCTACAGTGAATTCGCCTCCATGGCAAACAAACTTATTGTGATTTTACAGATTTTACTAAAAGAAATTTGTACTTATGTGATGGTATGCTTACTTTAGAAACATCAAACTGTCGCTTCCATCGACTAGATAATTCTCTTTAACCAAATAAGACATTCCTTTAGGAATGAACCATAATCATGAGTATACATGCTTCAAAATACATGAATGTGTTTCCTGTTTGCTTAAAAATGCACAAAATTATTCATCCATAATTCCATGGACGTACTACATGCTCAAACAATCTGGTAACTCCTGCTAGCTTACTACTTGCTACTTGCTACAGTGAATTCGGCTCCATAGCAAACAAACTTATTGTGATTTTACAGATTTTACTAAAAGAATTTGTACTTATGTGATGGTATGCTTACTTTTACGGAACACTAACGCCCACACGTGTGGGCGTTTGCATCTCACCCACACGCGTGGATCTGGGTCCGTTTGTGGGTGCACGAATCTTGGCGTGTTTGTGGTGCCACGTAGGACTAGGCTGGTATGTGGGCATTCATCGGATCGCCCACACGTCCGTTTCACCACACGGAGGGGCCGGTGTGGGCGTTTAGCAGTTAGCCCACACGTCAGTTTTCACTCACGCACAGGGGCTGATGTGTGGGCGTTTATCAGTTCGTCCACACGCCCGTCTCCTATCCTTCACCCAAAGCTGTCACTTGCCATGTGTTTTGCAGGGTACATGACAACTGCCCTAGTGTGCTTGTAAGCAGATGACAACTCTCTCTTTTACCCGCCCATGTTAGTTTGCTATGTGTTCTATAGGGTACATGGCAAGTGCCCTAGTGTGGTTGTAAGTAGATGGCAACTCTCTCTTTACCCCGAACATGTTATTTTCCTATGTCTTTTTGTAGCGCTACATGGCAACTGCCTAGTATTAGTAGGTGGCAACTCCTAAAGTTTTCAAATCATGGCAACTATAGTAAATCAGACCATACATGGCAACTGTCTAGTGTTAGTAGGTGGCAACTCCTAAAGTTTTCAAATCATGGCAACAGTAGTAACCAGACCATACATGGCAACAGCTGCATTTGTCCTAAAAATGGCATCTGACACTTGACCTGAGATGGCAATTGCAGTTGAGCAACCATGGCAAATGTAGTTGTCAGACATTGCAATTGTAGTACAACAACATGGCAACTGCAGTACAACAACATGGCAACTACAATTAAACGGACATTAAAGAGGGTCCGGACCATGGCAACTGCGGGGATGCGTGGTGACTGTCACGCGGGGCGTGCGGGGCCGTGAGGTAGGTGGTTGAGAGAGGTCGTGTGGGCGTTATCTATTTTGCCCACACGTAGGCGTGTGAGAGGGACCACGAGGAAAAAAAGAGACATGTGGGCATTACTTATTTTGCCCACACGTAGGCGTGTGGGCTGATCTTCTTAGACACCACACAAAACGTGTGGGCAGACCCCTTAACGCCCACACGTGTGGCAGTTATCGTCGTCCTACTTTTAAAAACATTAAAATGTCGCTTCCATCGACTAGATAATTCTCTTTAACCAAATAAGACATTCCTTTAGGAATGAACCATAATCATGAGTATACATGCTTCAAAGACATGAATGTGTTTCCTGTTTGCTTAAAAATGCACAAAATTATTCATCCATAATGCTGGTGCCTCTGCCAGCAGCCGGTGTCGACAAACCTCCCCCCAACGTCGCCACCTCGCCGACACCGCCCATTTGCCGGTGCCTCTGCTAGCAGCCGGTGCCGACAGACCTCCCCCCAACGTCGTCACCTTGCCGTCGGGGCATCAAAACTTCTCACCCCCACCTCCCGATGCCGCCACGAGCAGGAAGCCACCTCGCCGCCCCGGCCAGCTCCTTCGTCCTGACGTCGGCACGCTCGTCGGCCACCGGCACGCCAGCCACCTGGTCCAAGGGAGGCACACGTCTCTTCGCCGGCCAACTCCTTCGTCGACGCCCGCAAGCTGTTTGACAGTTTGCCAAGGTACAAACTAGACTCCGCTGATGAGATCTTTTTCCACAGTTTCCTTTGCGACTCCGACGATTCCTCGTCCAATGATGAGGAGGAGATCTTGGCTGCTGTGTTGGTCCATCACCACCTTAGTAGCCAGCGGCCGTTGTTCCGTGGCTCGATCCCGGGGCACCTTCCGGCCGTTGGTTACCAATTTGTCCAGTGATCTTCCGAGATTTCATTGCTGAGTAGAGTTACCCTGGATAGTGAGTGTTAGGTTCACCTGATTGATCTTTGGTCACAGAGGAGGGCACCAGGGCAATAGGCTGTCTCTCGTCGTCTGCTGCTCTGGTTGCCGATACTTTCACGGTTTCACCTGATTAGCCTAATTTTTTTGAACTATGAGTATTGCTTGGAGTATCTAAGACATCCTGTTAGAACCATTTGTTTCAACTGTCGCGCAGTGGACTGCATGATAATAGACTAATTTAAGTTAACACTCCTGTGCATTAATAATATCCTCATAATATACTGAATGAGTGTCGCACGCTGGGCTGCCCCATTATCCGATATAATTTTGCCTCTGACGGTGTTTCTTGATGCTCGGCGAAAAAATCAGACTGAGCATTGAACTTAATTTCACCTTCACTTTAGGTTGCTCAGAAGCTACTAATGGTGCTCCGCAAGGTGCAAAGGAGCAGGAAGGCATAAGAGGGGAAGCGACTGTCCCGACCTCTGAACCTGCAAGGGAGGAGCTGGTTCAGAGCGCCGTTACTTTTCTGAGACACCCGAAAGTTGTGGCCTCTTCTGATGTCCAGAGGCGTTCCTTCCTGGAAAATAAAGGGCTCACCATGGACGAAATCAAACAAATTCGACGTTTACTCGTTGAGTTTCGCTTCGGTACAACCCCGCTACACAAGACGTATAAGGGTAGTATCGTCTTCCGAGAGGAACGTATATCCACCTCCGTATGGTCTCCTACCGGACATACACATACTTTATTTTGAGAATTGTACACATACTCGTTTACAACAGCTGATCGCCTTCCCCTCTGGTGTGGGCCGGCCCATTTTACACTTTTTTGTGCATACTTTTTTTTTTGCTAGGCCCAACATGTTGCATGGACGCGAAAGTCTTCTACCCTCTAGGTTAGGGTTTATCGCCTCTGGCGGCGTTACCGCCGCCTAGAGCTTTTTCTCCGGCGGATCGCCGTGCGCCTCTCTTCGCATCTTGGATCGCGAGTGGGAAGCATGGCGACAGGAGCAGGATCGTCCTCGGAGGGTTGGTCAGGGAAGAACTTGGAGGAGATGCTGCAACACTTGGACATCAAAGACGACGAACTAGACGACGTGATCGTGGGGGTGGAGGAATCTAAGAAGTATGCAACAGATGCGAGATGGTTGGCGATCGCGAAGGTAAACACGACCCGGATCTTCAGCGCATCCGCTATGTTTGAGACCATGAAATCGATCTGGAGTCTAGCACATGTGCCGCAGTACAGGGAGGCAGGGGAAAACCTATTTATTTTTCAGATGTTTTGCCTGGGAGATTGGAAGAAAGTTGTCCATGGAGGTCAGTGGCTGTTCAGGGGGATGGGGATGCTGATTGAAGATTATGATGGTAAGCAAGATCCGGAATCTGTCAATTTTGATGGCCTGTTTGTCTGGGCACAAATACACAATATACCGGAGCTCTACCGGAAACTTGAAGTTGTTGATCAGCTAGCTAGACGTATTGGACGGGTGAAGGAAACACAACTATCTCCAAGGCTTTTCTATGAAGGTAACTACGTCCGAATCCGGGCTAGGGTTCTGGTGGATAAACCGCTCACGAGGGTTATTCCGTTGAACGTGGTGGGTGAGGGCAGGAAACTCCTCCCTGTCAAGTACGAGAAGATACTGTACTTCTGTCAAATTTGTGGACTCATGGGTCATAATCATGAGGAGTGTGGAGATGGAGTTTGGGAGGCCAAGGACAAGCAATGGGGAAGCTGGATGCTGGCACAGAGACGGGAGATAGTACAGGAGCAGCAAGGAGGAGGCCGAGCCTCGCGGGGTGGTCGCTTTGGAGGCCGTGGAAGAGGAAGATCAGGAAGGGGTGCACCACGGCCTCGGCAAACTTCACCTGCTCGTAAATGCTCGTCTCAGGAGGCTGGGCTGGATTCGGGAGCAGAAGATGGAGAGGAAGATGATGTGACTAGTCCGCTGAAATCGTCTGCTACAAAGGGGAAGGATCATGAAGGAGGACAGGGGGCTCGCAGAAATCTGAGTTTCGCATCGGTTGGAAACAATCCGGATGAACACCAGCAGAAACAGGGCGTGACTGGGAGCTCTGACACCGGCCGTGGGGTAGTTCCGGGCCTAGACCTGGCACTTACGGCAGTACCCCCACCACCTCCAACATATGTGTCCCCCCGAGATGCCAAGAAAGCGAAGAAATCAGCATCACCATTGAAGCAAAACTCAGACAAGACGGCGTTATTGGCGGGCTCCGACTCGGGGCGCCACCAGGCCCAATGAAAATTTTAAGCTGGAACTGTCGTGGGATAGGCGATCCCGCGACAGTTCGTGAGTTATGTGATCTCGTGGAGATCAGTTCGCCATCTATCTTGTGTTTAGTTGAAACCCAATTACAGAAGAGTCGTGTTGAAGGTTTGCGTACGTCGTTAGGGTATGATTTCAGCTTTGGTGTCAGGTAGTAGTGGTCGTAGTGGTGGTCTTTGTATTTTTTGGAAAAACTCTTTGGATGTTTCAATAAAGAATTTTTCGGAGTATCACGTGGATGCCTGGGTCACTGAACCGGGCAAGGAGCAATGGAGATTGACATGTTTCTATGGTGAAGCTACCAGGAGCCTTCGGTATAAAACGTGGGACACCATGAAGCGTTTGAGGGGAGAGAGTACACTCCCATGGATGTGTATTGGGGACTTTAATGAGATATTGAGGTCCGAAGAGCAGCATGGACCAAATGAGCGCGACAGCTCGCAGATTGATGCGTTCAGAAAAGCCATCAATATTTGCGGCTTAGCTGACCTGGGGTATCAGGGCTTGGACTGGACGTGGGAGAAGAAGGTTGCTGGAGGGAGCTACTGCCGCGTTCGCTTGGATAGAGCTCTGGCTTCATCGTGTTGGTCTGCCTTGTTTCCCTTCGCCTATGTTGAGCACCTTACAGCTGCAAAATCGGATCATAGTCCAATTCTTCTGGAGACTGAGTTGATTGACACAAGTATTCGGGCAAAACAAAAACAGTTCCGCTATGAATGCATGTGGGAAAGAGACCCAAGCTTTGGAGAAGTGTTACTCGATGCCTGGACTAATGCGGGGCGGGCTCAAAGTGTTTCTGCGCTCTCTCATAAGCTGACTGCGGTGGCCGGGAAACTACAGAGTTGGGGCCGGGCATCTTTTGGCGTGGTGCGATCCGAACTGCGTCACCTCCGCACACAACTGGAGGAGCTGCGCTCGCTACCCAGCCGCGTGGGGCCATCGGCTGAGGAAGATCGGGTCGAAGCCCGTATGGTCGAGCTTTGTCTACGGGAGGAAATCATGTGGCGTCAGAGGGCGCGTATTCAGTGGCTAGCGGAAGGAGACAGTAACACGAAATTTTTTCATCGTAAAGCTAGCGCCCGGAAGGCAAAGAACCGGATAGTGGAGTTGCAGCAACCTGATGGAACCATGTGTAAGGAGGAGCAGGAGATGGCTGGTATGGCTACTTCTTTTTACAGTAATCTCTACGCCTCTGAATGTACGGTGGGCATTGAGGAGGTCCTCTCCCATATACCTACCAGGGTAGATGCACCCATGAACATATCTCTGGACGCACAGTACAGTAAGACCGAGGTGAAAGCGGCCTTGTTCCAGATGTTTCCGACAAAGGTCCCAGGGCCAGACGGTTTCCCGGCACATTTCTTTTAGAGGCATTGGGAGCTCTGTGGTGATGAGGTTACTGAGATGATGCTTCGAGTTCTTAATGGAGAAGATTCTCCACAGGAGATAAATAAGACGTTCATTGTTTTAATTCCCAAGATTGCTAGCCCAAAAAATTTAGCACAGTTTCGACCGATAAGCCTCTGCAATGTGATCTTTAAGATTGCATCAAAGGTGTTGGCTAATCGGCTCAAGCTTATTCTCCCCGATATCATCTCCGAGGAACAGTCAGCATTTGTTCCAGGGCGTCTCATTACTGACAATTTCATATCTGCCTATGAGTGTCTGCACTATATGAAATCTAGGAAGCTCAAGAGTAACAGGTTCTGTGCTTTGAAGCTTGATATGATGAAAGCCTACGATCGGCTCGAGTGGAATTATCTGGAGAAGGTTATGCTCAAGTTGGGGATCAGCCCACAGTTTACACAAACAGTAATGAGGTGTGTATCATCGGTTTCCTTCTCTGTTATATTTAATGGTGGTAAGCAAGAGGAGTTCAGGCCCTCTCGTGGACTCAGGCAGGGTGATCCCATATCGCCATATCTCTTCCTATTGGCCGCCGAAGGCCTCTCTTGCTTACTGAAATCCACAACGCCAGGTGAGAGCATCAATGGTATAAAAGTGGCACCGGGAGCCCCTCAGGTAAACCACCTCCTTTTTGCAGATGATAGCCCGCTATTCTTTGATGCCACATCTGATATGGCCAACAGAGTTGAGAGTCTCTTGCAAAGGTATTGCCTAGCTTCCGGACAGCGCATCAATAAGGAGAAGTCCTCGATATTCTTTAGTAAAGGTTGTTCGGAAGGAGTGAGGCAGGAAATCAAACAAATCCTCTCAGTCCAGAATGAGAAATTGTCTGAAAAATACCTTGGCCTCCCGGCGGATGTTGGCAGATCAAAGGAAGGGTCCTTTAAGTATCTTAAAGATAGGATATGGAAGCAAGTGCAGGGCTGGATGGAGAAGGCACTTTTGTGGGAGGGAAAGAGGTGCTTATCAAGTCAGTTGCCCAAGCAATCCCGACGTACTCAATGGCGTGTTTCAAGTTACCACGAGGCCTGTGTCAACACATCAATGGCCTCTTGAGGAAATTCTGGTGGGGATCCAAAAAGGGCGAGAGGAAGACCGTGTGGGTTTCTTGGGATGTGATGACACAGCCAAAGTTTATGGGAGGTATGGGGTTTCGTGATATCGAGCTTTTTAACCTTGCTTTGCTAGCCAGACAAGCCTGGCGGCTACTCCAGGAACCAAACTCTCTCAGTGCACGCATCCTCAAGGCTGTGTACTACCCTTCGGCTTCAATCCTTGAAGCTGAGCTGGGGAAGAATCCGTCACAGGTCTGGCGCTCTTTGGTCGAAGGCAGAGACACGCTCAAGCTCGGGCTGATTAAGCGGATTGGATCCGGCGAGGACACTAATATTTAGGCTGATAACTGGATACCACGTGATTTTAAGCTGCGCCCGGTGTGCCCAAAAACTTTGAATCCCCCGCAGCTTGTCTCGGGTCTCATTAACCCTGTCACTTTTGCATGGGATATGGAGGCTCTGGATGAATATTTGTACCCAATGGACAAGGAGGCAATTCTTAATATCCCGCTTAGTTCTCGAGTTCGCCATGATTTCTGGTCATGGCACTATGAACGAAGGGGTGTCTTCACAGTGCGTTCGGCTTACAAGCTTCTGTCCGCCACCAAGCAGCAACGCACGGACTGGCTCGAGCACAATGATGGACACTCGCGGATTGAAGCAGATCGAGGATCCTGGGCGAAACTCTGGGGAGCGGCGGTCCCTTCGAAAGTTCGCGTCTTTGCTTGGAGATTGGCCAAATGCTCCATTCCCATAGGAGAAGTTCGAAAGCATAGAAGTATGGCCGATTCGGTGGAGTGCTCGCTTTGTCACGCAGCGGTGGATACGTGGCGCCATTCTCTCTTTGACTGCCGCATGGCATGTTGTGTTTGGGCTCTTGCTGATGAGGACCTCACAGATACAGTCATCTCCAACAGAAGGAAGATCCGAAGCTCTGGATGCTATGACTGGTAGATACCTTAAACACCGATGATCTGGCTCGTGTCCTTGTTACTATGTGGGCCATCTGGTGGGCACGGCGCCGAGCCATACATGATGACCAGTTTCAGAGCCCTTTATCCACCCATATCTTCGTAAACAAGTTCTTGGTAGAGTTGGAGATGTTACCAAAAAAGAGTGCACGCCAAAAGGAGCGGAATGCAAATCCTAGGGACCTGCATGTGAATGTCAGGGATGTGCATGTAAATACAAGAGTGCGGGCCGAGCCGGCGGCACGGATCGGGTGGCTCCCGCCCGAGAGCCATGATTTCAAAATCAATGTCGACGGGGGCTTCTCCAAGATAGGAGACCGGGCTGCCTCAGCTGCTGTCTGTAGGCACAAGGGGGGCAATTACATTGGAGCCTCAGCGATCATCTACGACGTCCGCCTCGATCCGACAATCCTTGAAGCCGAAGCATGCAATGAAGCTCTCTCACTTGCTGCCGATCTTCAGCTCCGGTCTGTTTGTGCAGCAACTGATTGCCTCGAGGTTGTAACGAATTTACTGGAGGAAGTTCCATGCAGATATTATCCTATCTTACAGGACATAAAACATCAGAGTAGACTTTTTAGCGACCTTAGTTTTATTCATGAAAATAGAAAGTACAATGGGCGCCATGTGTGGCTTAGTATTATGCGCGATATCATCTGTATCCCATTCTGTTTGAACGTTCAATAAAGGGTGCGGATTGCTCAAAAAAGAAAGTTTTGCCTCGAGGTTGTAACGAATTTACTGGAGGAAGTTCCATGCAGATATTATCCTATCTTACAGGACATAAAACATCAGAGTAGACTTTTTAGCGACCTTAGTTTTATTCATGAAAATAGAAAGTACAATGGGCGCCATGTGTGGCTTAGTATTATGCGCGATATCATCTGTATCCCATTCTGTTTGAACGTTCAATAAAGGGTGCGGATTGCTCAAAAAAGAAAGTTTTGCTATAGTTCAAAAAACGTACACACATGGTATTCGAACACACAACCTCAAGGTTGACAACCACTCGTGCTAACCAACTGGGAGGCGTACGTTTCAGTATAACATGCACTTATCTACTTCCTTACTTCTTGTCCGCTGGTCGGTTTTTTATTTTACTTTGTTTGTTTTTCGGTTTTAGTTTCTTTTTTCCTTTTTTCTGTTTTAGTCAAATTCGTGAATTCACAAATCAGTGCACTATTTTCATTTTCATTTTTCTTTTCAAATCTCTGCGGACTTTTTTATTACAAATTTAGTAAAGTTTTTCAAAATCTCTTTTTTTTTAAATTCACGAGCTTTTTCAAATTCGATGACCATTATTTGACAATCGATGAACCTTTTTTCAAACTCAATGAACTTTTTTCAAATTTGTGATTTTTTTTCAAATTGGTGAACTTCTTTTTTAAAAAATTGATGAACTTTTCCGACTTCTATGAACTTGTTTTCAGTATCGATGAACTTTTTTCCAAATATATGACCTTTTCTTCGTTTTTAGTGAACTTTTTTGATTTCTTGCGACCTTACCTTATTTCCTGATTTTTTTTCAACAGTACTAAAAAACCAGAGGGTTTTCCCTACCAGACCAACAGAAACTCGTGTGTGCCGTTTTTGACAAGTTTTCTAATTTTTTGGAGTTTTCTTGAGAAAAGGTCGATAAATGACCGAACGCGTCGCAACGTGCAAACGGATTCCAAATTCGATTGAACCAGGCATAGATGCCTTCCATGGGCATGCACCCTTGGCGAAAAAGGTTGGGGTCATTCCTCACATGTCCAAAAAAAAGCATGTTAGACAGAGGGTGTTTGGGTAGGCCAAAAGGATCTGTTTGTGAACACCTAGTTTTTGACATCCATCAAATGGTCCTAATTTTTTCCATCACCCGGTATCACCAATTCATGCCGTCATGCCAAGTTGTTTTCGTTTTGCACAAGTTTTGTATTTTTTGGAGTTGTCTCGATGAAAAAAGGTTGATAAATGGCCGGACGTGTCGCAACATGCAAACGTGTCCGAATTCATTCAAACCAGGCATGAACGAATACCATGGGCACACACGCTTGATGGAAAAATTTGGGGTCACTCCAACAAAATCCCATGTTAGACAGAGGGTGTTCGGGAGGCCAAGGGTCCGTTTGTGAACACCTGGTCTTTTACATCCGTCAAATGGCCCCAATTTTTTCCCATCACCTTGTATCATCAATTCATGCTACCATGCAAAGTCATTTTTATTTTGACAAGTTTTGTATTTTTCTGGAGTTTTCTCGGTGAAAAAAGGGCCGGTAAATGGCCAGATGTGTCGCAACATGCAAACGGTGTCCAAATTCATTTAAACCAGGCATGGACGCCTACTATGGGCACGCAGCCTTGGTGACAAAATTTACGATCATTTCTCATATGTACAACAAAAATCCATGTTAGACAGAGGGTATTCGGGTAGGCCAGAAGGGTCCGTTTGTGAACACCTGGTATTTTACATCCGTCAAATGGCCTTAATTTATTTGCATCACCAATTCATGTCATCATGCCAGTTTGTTTTTGTTTTCGACAAATTTAGTATTTTCTGAAAAAAATTCGGTGAAAAAAGGTCAATAAATGACTGGACGTTTTGCAACGTGCAAGTTGCCCGAATTCATTCAAACTAGACATGGGTACCTACCATGCACACACACCCTTGGTGGCAAAAGTTGGGATCATTCCTCGCATGTACAAAAAAACATGTTAGACACAGAGTGTTCGGGTCTATTTGAAAACACTTTCTTTTTCGACGTCTTCAAATGCACTATTTTTTTCCGTCACCTTGTATCGCCATTTCAAGCCACCATGCCAACTGGTACTCTCATAGGACAAGTTTTTGATATTTTTGAATTATTTCAGTCAATAACAGCCTATATAATGCCCACACGTGCGCGTAAGTCGTTCGAATCAGCCATGGATGCCTATTGTCCATGCCAGGCTCAAAAAAATTGTCCATGCTAGGCTACTGTAAAAAATTAGGGTCATTTGTCCATAGTGCAAAAAAAAACACCAGTTAAGAGTAGGGTGCCGGAGTAGCCCAGACGGCTGCATCCGTAAACACGTAGTTTTCTTAAATTTGATGCTTCTGTTATTTCAAATATGAAATTTCCATAATTACGAATTAACATGATCATATTTTGATGTTATAAAAATTTATTTTTAATTTATCAACAATTTTGGAATTTCAAATTATTTATGAAAAAATTAAAATATTAACAATTTTATAAAAATTGCTAATAAATTCACAACAGTTGCTGGAAATTGTGAACGAAAAAATAACTAAACTCAAGAAAGAAAAAAACAGATAAAAAAATGCGGCAGCCATGGCCCGACACACCGTCAGGTGCCTTTTGGGCCGACCCAACCATGCCACATCGTTGTGTAGAAGAGGAAGAAAAATGGAATTTAGACACAAGAGGTAAGCTGTCCCGCTTTGTTACTACTGTGACTGTTAATGGTATTTCTACGTAACACGCGGATAAGTAGCCGAAGCTCATTTAAAAAATGACCATCATGCCCTTTATTATGAAAGGGTATGGATCAAACTGTCATAATAAATTCACAACATATATGGAGGTTCTCTATCTTGAGCATCCTTTTTTTCTCTGTCACGAACTCATGCTAGGATATTAGCAATTTAGTTCAGTCTGAATATTTTGATATTGAACCAGAAGTTGTCTCTAAACTGTCATATTGGACTTAACACTTGACAGGTCATGGAAATGATACAGAGGGGAGAGCGGCCAGATGATATCCAGGTATTCTAAATTTCTATTTGTCTCCCTAGTATTATTGCTTCAGCAAGAGGACTCTGTAACCCTATTGTTTTGTGATATAGGATATTAATGATGAGCCACCAAACCCTGATCAGCCAATCTCGAAACCCAGTATGGCACCCAAGCCCAAGGTTTGCACTTGAAATTATAGGCTAATAAATGTTTCACAATATGCATTTGCCTTTTCTTTAGTCTCGCCGTCTTGGAGACAACGATGATGAATATAGAGTTTTACTTAGTATGTTCATGATGCCATCAGGCTTGCTCGAGAACTATGGTTGGCTCACATTTCTGTTGCTGTTGAAGAGCCATGGGACAAGCAAGTCAAACAAAGTTCCGGGCGGGATCTGAAAGCTCACCCAAGCAACTCCAGCGAATCGACGTCGGGGGTTCGAATTGATAGCGCCAGCCAGGCCACGGGATGCTGACGACAGAGCCTGCTATGGGCTCTGAAGCTCCTGTGGATGATGATGCCACCTCGCCGAAGCAGTAACTGCAGAAACACATACACGATGGCTGGATCAGGACAAGATGTGAAGTGGAGGAGAAGATTCGGATCTCAAGACCAAAGGCCTTTTTTCTAGAATGAGAGTTGCATTCTTTGCAGCATAAAGGTTTATGTAGGAAATGCAAGGTAAAACTACTGCTCCAACATTACCACAGGTTCATTTCATTTTCCAAACAGGCACTCTTCTTGCTTGGAATCATTGATCGGTGAATATATGCTCTGTAGTAGTTTGTATCATCGGTTCACCAACAAGTATAATGTTCCATCTCCAGCATTTATATCAGCAGAAAGCAAATTGCCAAGCAAATTATACTCTCACAACAGATGGAAGAGAGCAAGAAAGCGGCGACTTTATAAGCAGATTATACTCGATCTTCACTTCCTGACAGAGAATCAAACTCTTTCATCAGCAGGCCAAATAGAAGTTTGATCTTGAGTTGACAATATACTATTGCAAGAGGACATGCACTCCCTTCGCGAATGGCCAAATAGAAGGTGCTTACATCGCCTTTGTGTGAAGCCGATTCAAGATGGTGAACCCCATTTTAGCACCCTGGGAGATGCTAACTTTTGGAGATTACAGGTCCTAGAGATCGATCGCGCCTCCAAGTTACAGGTAACTTCTGCAAGTAATGTTTGTATGAGAGTTGAGGTGCTGAAGATTCACTGCTCTGGTGGGGCGCCTTTGTGAATTTCTGGACTAGAGTATCTAGATGGTCTCGACGAAGTCTGGCTGAAGGGTTCCTACAGCGACGAACTCAGGCAAGAGTAGCAACAGCAACTTTCCGAGCATAAACAAAAACCTGTCCTGAAGCTAGCATAGCGCCGCTTGTCCTGATAGGCTCTCTGTTCATGTGTTATTCTGTACTTGTAAATTGTAACAAGTCCTATAGGAGTGTGAACTTCTGACAAAGAAATTGCCCTTATGGTGTCTGTGTGTGTTCTGGCCACTTATATTTGCTATTTGTGGTTATTTCATTATCCTTTTTGACATAGTGGAGTTTTGTCATCTATATATGGTTGGAGAAATTGATTTAGCTGGGCATCCATGCGATGTGCGGGGACGAACAAAGTGCAAGTATGTGTACCCCAGTGCAATTGCCTCTGAAGAAAACAATTTTTTGGACAGCTTGCCAGTTTATCTGGCTGGTGATCCTCTTCTTGCTTGGAACAGTGAACTTGCTTGCGTGTGTTTATGTGATGGTAGGGAGATCCTGGAGAGAGATTAGTTAACCTGATTTTGTCAATGGCACCACTGCATTGGCCTTCCTAGGTTGCTGGTAGATTAACATGATTGATTTACCACATGTTTGGGGTCTACCAGTATTGCTTACGGTAATTCGGGGCGGTCGTGCAATGACCACAGCAAACAAAAACTAGAAATATTGTGTGTAGATAGATACTCTGTACTACTGATCCACTGACAAGTGCAATAATACATATGCACAATTGATACAATAACAGGTTCCATCTTCAGCAGTTACACCAGAATCCAACAAATTGCCAGACAGATTATGCGGTACAAGGAACTCTAGCAATGGATACAAAGGGGACAAAGAAAACGGCGACTCAACTCGGTCTTCCTGGCAAAGCATCAAGCCAAGAGTCAAAAGCAGTTCAACATCAGAACCATTGGACCATTCATGTTGGAAACAGAAATAGTTCCCTGCCTTCACAGTGAAACCCCTTTCTTCTCTTCGTTCTGACTAACAAGCGGTAGATCCGCCGGACACCAAACAGGTAAACAGCTGATGTAAACTGGAGACAACACACAATATTCTGAATGCGCAGCTAACTACAGCCCACACAAATCATGCCATTGGGCACGGGAAAAAACAAATTACCGATAGGACTTTTAGCACCACGGGAAATCTGAGGAAGTGCTTGGCACACCAGATGGAGCAATACCGATACTCAGACCCATCAATTCGCGTGGCTTCCTAAAATCGGCTTAACAGATAACATCACACTTCACGTTCAGAAGCCACACAGGCCTGTATTTTCTCATAAAATAAGTGCACATTGGCACAAGTTGATTTCAACAGAACTAACAAGTTAAATAGTATATTTAATTGTCACTAGATTCCAGGATAATACAAACTTAAACAAACTACAAACATGAGAAATAAACTTTTTTTAGGAGAAAGCATGAAATTGGTACGGATAATTCCTTTCAAAGGGATCAGCTAGATCCAAATCACGGACACAGAAATCCGTAAAACTGCCATGAAAATGATCCGTTGTAAAATGAAGCCGAGCACCTCCTGAGGCCTTCTTATCCAGTTGAAGCTTCTCACGTTGCCGTGTAAAAAACTCCTCTTTGAAATTACTATGATAAACCTGAAGAGTCATTAACTCTAGCACTCTCGCGTTTAGTAAAAAGAATGTGGCAAAGTCAACATCTGACTTGGTGCCCACATAATATCGCCAGTCAATTGTCTTCAGACGGATGTCAAGAGATCTTATTAGATTCTGGTGTTTACGGCGCCACAAATTCTTTTTCCCTGGCTTAATTGACTAACAAAACATAACCAAATGAAAAACGCCCAGTTCAGAACAATAAGCAGATCACATGAGAAATGAACACTATGAACCATTAAGGAAGAATTGTTACCTCAATGTACAACCTTTCCAAACAAGGAAAGCATCTCATCAAGTCAATAACAACATCCAGACTAAGAGCACCCATACAAACAGATAAAACCTTGACAGTGCACACCGTCTTCGTCAGGCTATCAACACGCAATCCCTTCATGAAGGATGGAAGATGACATTATAGACCATCTATAAGTGCAGAAATTACATAGTGCAGAAAATTGATCGAGAAGGCAAATGGTACCTGAATAACTGTCGAGTAAAGCGTGAATGTGTTACTAGAATAGGAAGATAGGCAGCCTAGGGTCTCCAATTTAGGCGCGGAGATTACCGATATATGCCGGGATTCAGCTGAGCCAAATAGGAGCAACCTTTCAAGACAAGGGGCATTCTCGATGATGACTTCCTCTAATATGATGAGCTCTCCCCAATAAGCTTCCACACCTATGCCTCTAAGGCTGATGGAGTTGATTCGGACACAACGGAAGCCAGAGCAGCGGTAAATCAGCAAGCATTCCAGAGCGGGGCAGCCATCAATCATGGCGTGCAGTGTGGATTCAGATATGGTGATCTTTTCAAGCCCGAGCTTCTTAAGCTTAGGGAAGAAAAGCGCTTGGGCCATGCTGTCAGGGATGTGGCACTCTCCTATGGTGGCGACGCCGAGGGTGTCGGAGAAGCGGAAGGCCGCTGCAGGCGGCGGAGCCGGCTGCGGTACTACCGGTTGATACGGGAAGGTGTGTTTGGAGCTGCAGAGCTCAAGCTCGTGGAGGTTGTCGAGGGCAGGGGATCGAAGCCAGGCGTCGGCTCGGTCGCGGTGGAGGTGGTAGATGGTGGCGCAGAAGCGGCGGCCGGGGCCGGGGTGGGTGGCGAGGATGCGCGACACGACGGAATCGAGCTGGTATTTCTTGTCGCAGAGCTCGTGATGGTCGAGGTTGAGCGGGGCGGAGCGCCAGAGGTGGCGCCACCGGGAGGAGAGGATCTGCGTGCGCGCGCCTTCCCTTGTGGGGAGGAGCGAGACGATGTCCCCGAGGACGCCGTCGGGGAGGCCGCTGATGCGGTCGCCGGCCCCGCCCCCTTCCGCTGCTTCCAGCGGCGGATCCGCCGTAGCTTCCGGGCCGCGCCCTTCTGCCGCCGACTTCCTCTTCTTCGAGCACGGGCCGCCCGCCTCCGAGCGTCTCCGAGCGTCGCCGGAGGGGCCGTTTGGAGGGTGAGGGAGGGAAAACGGAATGGGTATGGCAGCCCAGTAGAGCCCGGCCCATCCAAGAGTACAAGCGGGACCCGCACGTCAGTCACACGCACAAGTCCTCCCGAGTCCACCACCTCCTTCCCCTTCCCCCGATCTTATCCTCGGCGAAGCTGCTGCTCTAATGGCGGATCCGCCGTCGTCGTCCCCGGCCGACGAGGCGCGGGATCCAGGTCCGGCTCGCAC
>NC_041380.1:590176033-590209800 GCF_002162155.2 Triticum dicoccoides
CTCGCTTGGTTCCGCCGCCGGTTGCTGCTGAGTGCTGGCATGCCGCCGCAGCTAGAATTCGCACTGGCTGCTTGGTCAGCTCAGAAGCTGCTCATGGTAGTACTAATTCGTCCATTGATCCTCCGAGTTCTCGTTGCTGCGGCGAGCCGGCGACAGACCAGTGACGGGGCTACTATGGTAGTGTTAGGTTGGTACGATCGATCTGTGGCGACAGAGCAGGGGGCGCCATGGCTCTGGCTATCGGCTTCTGCTGGTCTGGTTGCCCATGCATCCACCTGATTAGTCTAATCGTTTTGAACTATTCAGTATTGTTCAGAACAATTCATGATTTCGTTCAGACATCCCTGTTCAAACTGGCGCGCAGACTAACTTAGGTTAGCATTCATTCTTGTGCGTAGATACCCTCGTAATATACCGAGTGACCGTCGTACACTGTGTGTGCTGCCACATTACCGTATACATTTTTGCCTCTGCCGGTGTTTCATCATGATCGGCGGAGAAATCAAGCTGAGTATTGAAACTAAGTTTGCCCTCACTTTAGGTAGCTCAGAAGCTGCTGCTCATGGGAGTACTACTTCGCAAGACACGAAAGAGCAGGAGGAGATGAAAGGAGAAGCGGCTGTTGTGACCTCTGAACCGGTGAGGGAGGAACTGGTCCAGAGTGCCATTAGTTTTCTGAGTCACCCCAAAGTCGTGGCATCTTCCGATGTCCAGAGGCGTTCCTTCCTGGAAAATAAAGGGCTCACCGTGGACGAAATTGAAGAAGCATTTCGTCGTTTACTTGTAAGTTTTTTTTCTTTCACCATCTACTTGTCCCTGGTTATTCTCAACTTGCTGTTTTCATTAACGTCACTTTTGTAATTTGCAGAGCCCACCTTCAAACTCTACAAACTCAAATATGTGTGAATCTCAAGGTATGTGAGAACAGTCAGTTTACTAGTGATTCTAAGGCCTCCGGGTTTAGTTCTAATTTGATGTCACCGTGGATCCTGTCAAGATTATTGATAGCTTTTCGGTTTGTTTTTCTGTATAAGTAAATGGGGGTTCCATATCAACTTCCCCTTTCAGTTGTATCTTCAGTTCAGCACTGCTCTAAATGGCTTCATCAAAACATTCTTTTTTCTGACATTCCTACTTTAATTTTGTAGGAAGTCCTGATCCTGAAACTGTAACCCCTGTGGTGCCCCGGCACCCAAAATCATATATGGAGGTTCGCTATCTTGAGCGTCAATTTTTTTCTTACAAACTCATGCTAGCATATGAGCAACTTAGTTCAGTCTGAATATGAACCGGAAGTTGTCTCTAAACTATCATATTGGACTTAACACTTGACAGGTCATGGAAATGATACAGAGGGGAGAGCGGCCAGATGATATCCAGGTATTCTAAATTTCTATTTGTCTCCCTAGTATTATTGCTTCAGCAAGAGGACTCTGTAACCCTATTGTTTTGTGATATAGGATATTAATGATGAGCCACCAAACCCTGATCAGCCAATCTCGAAACCCAGTATGGCACCCAAGCCCAAGGTTTGCACTTGAAATTATAGGCTAATCAATTTGATGATGAGTATAACTTTTAGAGTGTCTTCATGATGCCCTCTGACTTGCTTCAGAACTATGGTTGGCTCACATTTCTGTTGCTTGTTGAACAGCCATGGGAGAAGCAAGGCCAACAAAGTTCCGGTTGGGACCTGAAAGTGCTCTCAAGCGACCCAAGCGAATTGTCGTCAGGAGTTCGAACCGATAGCACCAGCCAGGCCACGGAATTAGACAATAGCTCCGGTTACGGGGACTTGATGCTGACGGCAGAGCCGGCTACAGGCTCCAAAGCCCCCGTGGATGACGTTGCCACCTCGCCGAAGCAGTAACTCTGGAAACGCATAGACGAACGGCGGTGGAATCAGGGCATGATGTGAATCAGCGTCAGCCTGATGCTGCTTCAGATTCCAGCACCACATTGTTGCATCTCCCACTATTGTCAGAAACTAGTTTAGTTTAGGGGATCAGCGGCATTTTTGGGAAGCTGGGATTGGATTCTTGCTGGAAATGAGCACCTACTATGTACTTATCATTGGCATTCTTCACTTGTTGACACATCCCTACTGCTGGGGTGTGCCTTACCTATAATGTTAATCCAAGAAAGCACAACCGGTTAGTGTGGTCATGAGATGGTGGGCAAAATGGTCATTTCTGCATGAAAAGATTTATACTAGAAAACAATGGAAAGCAGAAGTTAGAAAACGGATGAGGTGAAATACTAATCCCTTCATTTCTAAGTAGATGGTTCTCTTAAAGCATCTCGCCCTTGCCTTTTCCTTAATCCCCTAAATTTTCCCCAATTCTTCAACCCCTAAGATTTGAGAGACTAAACTTTTGTGCGCCTCATCCTTCCCCTAAAACTTAATCCCCTAAAAAAATCTTTTGTTATTTCTTCCAACCACATTTTAACACAATTTTTGACAAAATGATCATACTTCATCCAATCTAAGAAACAACCAAAACATAAACATACTAGTACGCTTGTACATGCACAGTGCGTGCAAAGTTCAATTCATAAGCTTTGAAGAGAAAAACCCAACAGTGGTAGCTTTAAAAGTCTAACGAATCAAATGTCTTGTTTTGTTTGTATGTAAAGCTCCTGTGATAGTTATCGTAATTTTATTAATCAATCTACAATGGGTTCTGATGCGCATTGTTTAGCAACGCGTAAAGAAAGCGTGTAGCTACCTTTGTTCCTAGAAGAGAACGCCTATATAGTTATTTTAAATATAAAAAGGTTGGACCCCGGCCTTTGCATCATTGTGACCCACAAAAAATTGTACTCATAGGAGATTTTTTTTTTCTTTTGCAAACACTACATAGGAGAAAACATACACACCAAAAAATACATTTGAAGCTAATGTTACACTCTAATCACAAAGCGACTTAACATCATCGCGGTCCCAGTCTTAAAACTACTTGACCGTGGAGGTGCTCCCCTTAATCAGCTTTGTCCTCAACATCACCACGCTCTCTCCCTTAATTTGCCAATCTAATCGACTACTAAAATAGACAGAGATAGATGGGGAGGAAAGGAAGGTATGGCGCAGCGGCCGTCGCACGTCCGTGGCCGGACAATGTTGCCCTGCGCAAGAACTTGCATGTACGGAATGCCTCGGGAAGGTCGGGAATTTTCCTGAATGAAGTGAGATGACACACTCGTACTATAGACGCGAACCCCTTCGACCTGAACCGTAGGATTGACCCTCATCAATGGCTCAAATTGCTTCTCAGGCTTAGGATTCAAATTTTCAAACCTGGTACACTATGTAGTAAGTATAATATAATATAATATGTTAATATAGATAAGTATAAAGTATATAAATATAGATTTGAGCCAAACGAGCCAAAAGACACCGAATGCAACAAGTTCAGTCAAAAAAATAATCACATAGCACATGATGGATGAAAAGCAATCATCAACCGAAAATGAATCATGCACTCGCACCATCACCATTGGCACCACCACTACCAATAATGTCACCACCATCACCACCTCTGCCACCACCAAATGACTTTGCCAAGATATCACCACGAGTGAGTTCCCAGTATTTTCTCTCCCTCTCGTGCATTTTGCTTGGGATCCATGAACATGATAGCACGCTCATGGGTCGCCTTCTTGTTCCCTTGTTCCTCAACCTCCAATTCAAGGCAGTGCTCCTCAACCTTCCTCTTGCTCATTTTCTCATCGGCCTTCATTGCAAGTCTTTGCTCCTTAATTGCTGTTGGAAATATGAGCAATTTACCAAATGATTTTATTAACAGAAATATTAGATAAAGCATGACTAGTATAGCAGTGATAAAACAAGCCATGCGATTTGACAAAGAGAAGGTAAATAATATCTGCATATATGAGCTAGAACCGATCATCTCTAGAGCAGACAATAGAACAAGATGCATATCTGAAGTAGAGCCTAACACGTCTAGGGCAAACACTAGAAGAAGGAACTGTTGCAGGACTTCTAACAGGAAAGATACTAACACGTACGGGACAGCAGCAGGAGCAGAGGCACTGGATTTGGGGTCGGTGTCCTCCATGTCGTCGAGGAGGTTGTCGACGTCGGGGAAGTAGTCGTTGGAGTCCGGGGCGTCCGTGACGAAGAAGTTAGTAGTCGCGCAGAGCGCTCCCCAAAAACCTTATCACCCTTCTCCCGTACAGGACTCAAAAAGTGCGGTTTCGGAGGCCTACTGTCCCGACCTGCGGTGCACGCCGCAAGCCGGGATGGGGAAGATCGTAGCAGCAGCGCGGTGCTCAGGAACCGGTGGCGAGAGGAAGAAGAAGTTCTGGTGCGTTTCTCTGAGAGGAGCGACCTCCCTTTTATAGACGCAAGAGAAGGAGGCGAGAGGGCAGGGCTGCACCGTTCGCATTCAAACTCCACTATCGCAAAAATTTAGACATCGGCTCATTCCCGCAACCCGCGGCGCGGCGCGGCGGGCGGCGGAGGAGGAGCACACGTGGATATCCCTCTTGTTCTCATGCTCATACAAGTGGGGAAGGAGCCTCCCTTATAAAGAGGTCCAACTCCCTCTAAACTAGCAATGTGAGACTAAACTTTAGTTCCACCTCTTGCCTTGCACGAATGGGCTGCGTGGGCCTCTAGGATTTATTAGGAATTTCTGAAACTGCTATTGGGCTAGGCCCAAATAGACAAAAATTCCAGCAATTGCAAGCCTTCTTTCTTTTGCTTGCACATTTCTTTCATTGGCCGTCGCCTTTGCCTTCCACCTCTTATCCTCCATCATCTTGAGCTCGTAGAACTGAGTCATGTTCCCTTCCTCCCGTTTAGCCGCCAATGCCATCTTCATCTCCACCATTCCAACGGACTCTTCTTTGTATACTCCAACACTTCCATCCATCTTTCTCTCCTTTGCATTTGCTCCATCCGGAGCATTTGAGGACTAGAGGATTTCTCTAACAAGTCATGGTTGACTGGCGATATGCCAATTCTTGCCCTCATCAGTGTTGTTTCATAGTTCCTTTTTCCCACTTCTCATTTCCCACAAGAGCCTTGTAACAATGATGTAAGTTGAATCCCTTGTTGCCACCCCTATTGTTCCTTTGCTTGTAAATCTTAGATGATGGGCTCATAATCGTTCATGGGCACTCCACTCGGTGGTGCTAGGTTCACTTGATCAATGCAACCGGACCACCGGTTGAATTGATCTTGGATGACACTCCAACAGTAAGTGGGAGAACTGGTTGTGCCGGTGGAGGTAATGGACACATGCATGGCTCACATAGTACTCCTCAATGCTTTTCCAAAATGTTTCCTTTATTTGATCAGGTTCGACTATGGCATCAAGAGAGATGTTCATCCAAGCATCGCACAAAGCAAGATCTTCTTCAGTCTTGTAGGTGCACGACCTCAAAGCATTCATCTTCATTGTTTGGGCGTCCACCTCCTCGACCTCGGTAGTTTATGATGTGAAACATCGGGAGTGGTCGTTCGAAGGGGAGGCTGGCAGTAGGCCTGCCAGGGGGCTTGGAAGGCCCACCAAAGAGCTGGCAATATGAAGGAGCCCGAAGGATTGGATAAATATCTAGATACCATCTTGAACCCCAAATCTGCATGACTGGGACCAGGTTAGATATGCCTCCATGTAAAACCGTAAGGGGCTCTCATGCCCATTATTACTTCCGTAGAACTAGACTCTCCGTAGCAAAAAGATCTCCCCCATTGTAATCTCTTGCACAAGGTATACTGATACGTCTCCAACGTATCTATAATTTATGAAGCATTCATGCTATTTTATTATCTGTTTTGAATGTTTATGGGCTTTATTATACACTTTTATATTACTTTTGGGACTAACCTACTAATCGGAGGCCCAACCCATATTGTTGTTTTCTTGCCTATTTCAGTATTTCGAAGAAAAGGAATATCAAACGGAATCCAAACGGAATGAAACCTTCGGGAGCGTGATTTTTGGAACGGATATGATCCAGGAGACTTGGAGTTGAAGTAAAGGAAGCTTCGAGGTGGCCACGAGGGTGGGGGGCGCGCCCACCCCCCTGGGCGTGCCCCCTGTCTCGTAGGCCCCTCGAGGCTCCCCCGACCGACTTCTTTCGCCTATATATTCCCATTTACCCTAAAAACATCGGAGGAAAAATAGATCGGGAGTTCCACCGCCGCAAGCCTCTGTAGTGCTACGTCTTGAGCTTGCGTTGGTTTTCCTCGAAGAGGAGAGGGTGATGCAGCAAGTGTAGCGTAAGTATTTCCCTCAGTTTTGAGAACCAAGGTATCAATCCAGTAGGAGACTCCCCAAAAGTCCCACGCACCTACACAAACAAACTGAGAACTCGCAACCAACGCAATAAAGGGGTTGTCAATCCCTTCACGTCCACTTGCGAAAGTGAGATCTAATAAAGATAGTATGATAAGATAAATATATTTTTGGTATTTTTATAATATAGACGCAAAAATTAAAGATGCAAATAAAAGTAGATTGAAAGCAAATATGATAAGAGATAGACCCGGGGGCCATAGGTTTCACTAGAGGCTTCTCTCAAGATAGCATAAGTATTACGGTGGGTGAACAAATTACTGTCGAGCAATTGATAGAAAAGCGCATAGTTATGAGATTATCTAGGCATGATCATGTATATAGGCATCATGTCCATAACAAGTAGACCGGCTCCTACCTGCATCTACTACTATTACTCCACACATCGACCGACTCCTGCCTGCATCTAGAGTATTAAGTTCATAAGAACAGAGTAACGCATTAAGCAAGATGACATGATGTAGAGGGATAAACTCAAGCAATATGATATAAACCCCATCTTGTTATCCTCGATGGCAACAATACAATATGTGCCTTGCAACCCTTTCTGTCACTGGGTAAGGACACCACAAGATTGAACCCAAAGTTAAGCACTTCTCCCATGGAAAGAAAGATCAATCTAGTAGGCCAAACCAAACTGATAATTTGAAGAGACTTACAAAGATAACTCGATCATACATAAAAGAATTCAGAGAAGATTCAAATATTATTCATAGATAAACTTGATCATAAACCCACAATTCATTGGATCTCGACAAACACACCGCAAAAAGAGTTTACATCGAATAGATCTCCACAAGAGAGGGGGAGAACATTGTATTGAGATCCAAAAAGAGAGAAGAAGCCATCTAGCTAATAACTATGGACCCGTAGGTCTGTGGTAAACTACTCACAACTCATCGGAGGGGCAAGGATATTGATGTAGAGGCCCTCCGTGGTCGATTCCCCCTCCGACAGAGTGCCGGCGAAGGCCCCAAGATGAGATCTCGCGGATACAGAAGGTTACGGCAGTGGAAATTGTGTTTCGTGGTGCTCCTGGATGTTTTCGGGGTACGTAGGTATATATAGGAGGAAGAAGTACATCGGTGGCCACCCGAGGGGCCCACGAGACAGGGGGTGCGGCCTCCTATCTCGTGGGGGCCTCGGGTGCTTCTTGACTTGCACTCCAAGCTCTCCGGATCACGTTCGTTCCAAAAATCACGCTCCCGAAGGTTTCATTCCGTTTGGACTCCGTTTGATATTCTTTTTCTTCGAAATACTGAAATAGGCAAAAAAACAGCAATATGGGCTGGGCCTCCGGTTAGTAGGTTAGTCCCAAAAATGATATAAATGTGTAAAATAAAGCCCATAAACATCCAAAAGGGGTAATATAATAGCATGGAACAATCAAAAATTATAGATACGTTGGAGACGTATCAGTAGCCACCAAAAACCTCTCGGGAGCCCGTTCCGGCATCCTGCCGGAGGGGGAACCCATCACCGGTGGCCATCTTTATCATCCCGGCACTCTCCATGACGAGGAGGGAGTAGTTCACCCTCGGGGCTGAGGGTATGTACCAGTAGCTATGTGTTTGATCTCTCTCTCTCTCTCTCTCGTGTTCTCTCTATGGCACGATCTTGATGTATCGCGAGCTTTGCTATTATAGTTGGATCTTATGATGTTTCTCCCCCTCTACTCTCTTGTGATTAATTGAGTTTTCCTCTTGAAGTTATCTTATTGGATTGAGTCTTTAAGGATTTGAGAACACTTGATGTATGTCTTGCCGTGCTTATCTGTGGTGACAATGGGATATCACGTGATCCACTTGATGTATGTTTTGGTGATCAACTTGTGGGTTCCGCCCATGAACCTATGCATAGGGGTTGGCACACGTTTTCGTCTTAACTCTCCGGTAGAAACTTTGGGGAACTCTTTGAAGTACTTTGTGTTGGTTGAATAGATGAATCTGAGATTGTGTGATGCATATCGTATAATCATGCCCATGGATACTTGAGGTGACAATGGAGTATCTAGGTGACATTAGGGTTTTGGTTGATTTGTGTCTTAAGGTGTTATTCTAGTATGAACTCTATGATAGATTGAGAGGAAAGAATAGCTTCGTGTTATTTTACTACGGACTCTTGAATAGATCGGGCAAAAAGGATAACTTTGAGGTGGTTTCGTACCCTACCTAATCTCTTCGTTTGTTCTCCGCTATTAGTGGCTTTGGAGTAACTCTTTTTTGCATGTTGAGGGATAGTTATATGATTCAAGTATGTTATTATTGTTGAGAGAACTTGCACTAGTGAAAGTATGAACCTTAGGCCTTGTTTCCTACTATTGCAATACCGTTTACGCTCACTTTTATCATTAGTTACCTTGCTGTTTTTATATTTTTAGATTACAAATACCTATATCTACCATCCATATTGCACTTGTATCACCATCTCTTCGCCGAACTAGTGCACCTATACAATTTACCATTGTATTGGGTGTGTTGGGGACACAAGCGACTCTTTGTTATTTGGTTGCAGGGTTGTTTGAGAGAGACCATCTTCATCCTACGCCTCCGACGGATTGATAAACCTTAGGTCATCCACTTGAGGGAAATTTGCTACTGTCCTACAAACCTCTGCACTTGGAGGCCCAACAACGTCTACAAGAAGAAGGTTGTGTAGTAGACATCAAGCTCTTTTCTGGCGCCGTTGCCGGGGAGGTGAGTGCTTGAAGGTATATCTTTAGATCTTGCAATCGAATCTTTTTGTTTCTTGTTTTATCACTAGTTTAGTCTATAAAAGAAAATTACAAAAAAAATGGAATTGAGTTTGCCTCATATGCTTCATATTTTTAATATCTTTCGTGAGAATGATGGAAAGGAAAATTATGCTCAATTTCTAGAAGAAGAATGCATTAAAATATTTGGTACTAGATCTTTGTATGATGAGCATGATTGCAATGTCGTTAGTATGAATTCCTTGAATATCCATGATGCTAATGATATGCAAAGCCACAAGCTTGGGGAAGCTATGTTTGATGAAGATGATATTTTTTTGTCCCCCAAGTTTTGATGAGCAAATTTATTATGATGATAGCATGCCTCCTATTTATGATGATTATATTGATGAAAGTGGGTTTGGAAGAGTGTCAACTTTAGGAAGTAATGATCCCACTATTTTGGAGGATGTTGAATTTTATTGTAATGAATATGAAATTGGATTTGGAAGAGTGTCAACTTTATTTAGTGATGATTTCACTATCTTGGAAGAGGTTTCAATCGATTATGATGAGAACGAAGTTGCTACTTATGATGATTATTGTGATGAAACTTATGCTATAAATAGCAGTGATGATTATATTTATAAAACTTGTCATGTTTATGATTACCCTTTTTCTGAACATTACTCTTTTAATGTGGAAACAATTTTTAGTATTCAAGTCTTTTATGATACTCCCACTTTTCCGAATGATTGTGCTTATGTGGAGAGTAGTAAATTTTCCTTGCAAGTAGATCATGAAAAGAATGCTTTAGGTGCTGGTTATATTGTTGAATTCATTCATGTTGCTACTGAAAATTATTATTAGAGAGGAACATATGCTTGTAGGAATTGCAATAGTATCAAGTTTCCTCTCTATGTGCTTAAAATCTTGAAGTTATGCTTGTTTTGCCGTCCTATGCTAGTTGATTATTGTTCCCATAAGTTGTTTGCTCACAAAATCCCTATGCATAGGAAGTGGGTTAGACCTAAATGTGCTAGTCATGTGCTTCATGATGCTCCTGTTATGTTTCAATCCTTATCTTTTATATGAGCATCATTGTCATCATCATGCCTAGCTAGAAAGGCATTAAAGAAAAGCGCTTGTTGGGAGACAACCCGATATTTACCCTTACTGTTTTTGTGTTAACATGATTATGCTACTATAGTAATCATGTTTTATAGCTTTTGTTTCAATAAAGTGCCAAGTAAGACCTTTAGGATAGCTTACGGTGATAGTTGTGTTGATCCTGCTGAAAATCAGAAACTTTTGCACCCAGTAAATTAGTTTTGATAATTCATAGAAACGTGCTTATGATCTGATTCTTTTTGCTATGGATTGGTACACAAATTTCTTAAGACTTCCTAATTTTGTAGGATTTTTAGAGTTCCGGAAGTATACGTTTGATACAGATTACTACAGACTGTTCTATTTTTGATAGATTCTGTTTTCTATGTGTTGTTTGCTTATTTTGATGAATCTATGAGTAGTATCGGAGGGTATGAACCATAGATAAGTTGGAGTACAGTAGATATTACACAATATGAATTTAGAATGAGTTCACAACAGTACCTAAGTGGTGGCTTTATTTCTTATACTAACAGAGCTTACGAGTTTTCTGTTGAGTTTTGTGTTGTGAAGTTTTCAAGTTTTGGGTAAAGATTCGATGGACTATGGAATAAGGAGTGGCAAGAGCCTAAGCTTGGGGATGCCCAAGGAACCCCAAGGTAATATTCAAGGACAACCAAGAGCCTAAGCTTGGGGATGCCCCAGATGGCATTCCCACTTTCGTCTTCGTTCATCGGTAACTTTACTTGGAGCTATATTT
Source organism: Triticum dicoccoides (assembly GCF_002162155.2). Taxonomy (NCBI): domain Eukaryota; kingdom Viridiplantae; phylum Streptophyta; class Magnoliopsida; order Poales; family Poaceae; genus Triticum; species Triticum dicoccoides. The sequence goes on from NC_041380.1 coordinate 590,186,922, forward strand.
TTATTCACCACATGATATGTGTTTTGCTTGGAGCGTCATTTTCTTTTGTTAGTATTTGCTTGCTGTTATTTAGATTAATGTTTTGCATCTTTATTTTCAATAAAAATGTCAAGGATAGCCTTTACCATGCTTATTTTGCTAGTATGCATGTTGCTGTTTGAAAATAGAAAGTTTACCACTGTTGCAAAAATTCCCTAGAAAAGTCAAAGAATGGTATAATGTTGAAACTTTTTTCATATTGAGATCTGATAAATCTTCTACAGCGTAGTATTTTCCCCATAATTTTTGGAGTTAGGGAAGTATTGATACTCTTGCATTCTTTACATACTGTACTGTTTTGGCAGATTGCTGTTATGTTTGCATTGTTTGCATATGTTTGCTTGTTTAATGATTCTATTTGAGGATACGAGTATTAAATACGCAGAGACATTTAGTATGCAATGTGGAATAATAATTTTAGTGATTTGTTTCAGTAGAAAATGATAAGGTTTTGCATTGGTTTATACTAACCTATCTCACGAGTTCTTGTTGAGTTTGGTGTGGATGAAACTTTTGATAAAAAGAGAAACCATGATATGAGAGGAATTAAGGAGACACAAAATTTCAAGCTTGGGGATGCCCAAGGCACCCCAAGATAATATTTCAAGAAGTCTCAAGCATCTAAGCTTGGGGATGCCCCGGTAGACATCCCACCTTTCTTCTTCAACAACTATCGGTTAGTTTCGGTTGAGGCTAAGTTTTTGCTTCTTCACATGAGTTGTGCTATCCTTGCAATGTCATTTTATTTTGCTTTGCTTCTGTTTGAATAAGATACCAAGTTCTGAAATTTTTAAATGAGAGAGAGTCTTCACATGAGCTACATAATTATTTAGCTACTCATTGATCTTCACTTATATCTTTTTGGAGTAGTTTGTCATTTACTCGTGCGCTTCACTTATATCCTATGAGTAAATGGTTGAATGAGTTGAATGTCATAAATCTGAAATTATATATGTCTCATTTGCTTATCCCTTGGGGAGTAATGACTTCACATCTAAGAAGTAGAGGTTGTAAATTTATTGAAAGTTAGCAAGCATTGTATTGGTCATTTGAACAATTCCTGAAAGAATATTTAAGGAAGAGAGATTTCACATATAAATATAATATCTTAGACATCTTTTATAATTGTGAGCACTCATTATGTATGACATGCTAAAGAGTTGATGTTGGACAAGGAAGACAACGTAATGGGTTATGTTTTCTCACATCTCAGTTAAAGTATATTGTCATGGATCATTCAAACATGTTGAGCTTGCCTTTCCCCCTCATGCTAGCCAAATTCCTTGCACCAAGTAGAGATACTACTTGTGCTTCCAAATATCCTTAAACCCAGTTTTGCCATGAGAGTCCACCATACCTACCTATGGATTGACTAAGATCCTTCAAGTAAGTTGTCATCGGTGCAAGCAATAAAAATTGCTCTCTAAATATGTATGATCTATTAGTGTGAAGAAAATAAGCTTTATACGATCTTGTTATGGAAGCAATAAAAGCGACGGACTGCATAATAAAGGTCCATATACAAGTGGCAATATAAAGTGACGTTCTTTTGCATTAAGATTTTTTACATCCAACCATAAAAGTGCATGACAACCTCTGCTTCCCTCTACAAAGGGCCTATCTTTTACTTTATGCAAGAGTCAAGGTGATCTTCACCTTTCCCTTTTTCATTTTATCCTTTGGCAAGCACCTCGTGTTGGAAAGATCCTGATATATATATCCAATTGGATGTAAGTTAGCATGAAATATTATTGTTGACATCACCCAAAGGTGAATACGTTGGGAGGCAACACTATAAGCCCCTATCTTTCTCAGTGTCTGATTAAAACTCCATAACCATAAGTATTGCGTGAGTGTTAGCAATTGTAGAAGACTATATGATAGTTGAGTATGTGAAGTTTGCTAAATCAAAGCTCTGACATAGACCCTTCCTGAAAATAAGATGGTGATACAAGTGCAATATGGATGGTAGATATAGGTATTTGTAATCTGAAAATATAAAAACAGCAAGGTAACTAATGATAAAAGTGAGCGTAAATGGTATTGCAATAGTTGGAAACAAGGCCTAAGGTTCATACTTTCACTAGTGCAAGTTCTCTCAACAATAATAACATACTTGGATCATATAACTATCCCTCAACATGCAACAAAGAGTCACTCCAAAGCCACTAATAGCAGAGAACAAACGAAGAGATTATGGTAGGGTACGAAACCACCTCAAAGTTATCCTTTTTGCCCGATCTATTCAAGAGTCCATACTAAAATAACACGAAGCTATTCTTTCCGTTCAATCTATCATAGAGTTCATACTAGAATAACACCTTAAGACACAAATCAACCAAAACCCTAATGTCACCTAGATACTCCATTGTCACCTCAAGTATCAGTGGGCATGATTATACGATATGCATCACACAATCTCAGATTCATCTATTCAACCAACACAAAGTACTTCAAAGAGTGCCCCAAAGTTTCTACCGGAGAGTCAAGACGAAAACATGTGCCAGCCCCTATGCATAGGTTCATGGGTGAAACCCGCAAGTTGATCACCAAAACATACATCAAGTGGATCACGTGATATCCCATTGTCACCACAGGTAAACACGGCAACACATACATCAAGTGTTCTCAAATCCTTAAAAACTCAATCCGATAAGATAACTTCAAGAGGAAAACTCAATTCATCACAAGAGAGTAGAGGGGGAGAAACATCATAAGATCCAACTATAATAGCAAAGCTCGCGATACATCAAGATCGTGCCATAGAGAGAACACGAGAGAGAGAGAGATCAAACACATAGCTACTGGTACATACCCTCAGCCCCGAGGGTGAACTACTCCCTCCTCGTCATGGAGAGTGATACGTCTCCAATGTATCTACTTTTCCAAACACTTTTGCCCTTGTTTTGGACTCTAACTTGCATGATTTGAATGAAACTAACCCGGACTGACACTGTTTTCAGCAGAACTGCCATGATGTTGTTTATTGTGCAAAAAACAAAAGTTCTTGGAATGACCTGAAAATCCATGAAGATAAGTTTTGGAAAATATAAAAAATACTGGCAAAAGAATCAAGACCAGGGGGGCCACACCCTGTCCACGAGGGTGGGGGGCGCGCCCCCCTATCTCGTGGGCCCCTGACGCTCCACCGACCTCAACTCCAACTCCATATATTCCGTTTCACGGAGAAAAAAAATCAGGGAGAAAGTTTCATCGCGTTTTACGATGCGGAGCCGCCGCCAAGCCCTAATCTCTCTCGGGAGGGCTGATCTGGAGTCCGTTTGGGGCTCCGGAGAGGGGGATTCATAGCCGTCGTCATCATCTACCATCCTCCATCACCAATTTCATGATGCCCACCGCCGTGCGTGAGTAATTCCATCGTAGGCTTGCTGGACGGTGATGAGTTGGATGAGATTTACCATGTAATCAAGTTAGTTTTGTTATGGTTTGATCCCTAGTATCCACTATGTTCTGAGATTGATGTTGCTATGACTTTGCTATGCTTAATGCTTGTCACTAGGGCCCGAGTGCCATGATTTCAGATCTGAACCTATTATGTTTTCATGAATATATGTGTGTTCTCGATCCTATCTTGCAAGTCTATAGTCACCTATTATGTGTTATGATCCGACAACCCCGAAGTGGCAATAATCAGGATACTTGTCGGTGATGACCGTAGTTTGCGGAGTTCATGTATTGACTATGTGCTAATGCTTTGTTCCGGTTCTCTATTAAAAGGAGGCCTTAATATCCCTTAGTTTCCGCTAGGACCCCACTGCCACGGGAGGGTAGGACAAAAGATGTCATGAAAGTTCTTTTCCATAAGCGCGTATGACTATATTCGGAATACATGCCTACATTACATTGATGAACTAGAGCTAGTTCTGTGTCACCCTATGTTATTACATGAGGAATCACATCCGACATAATTATCCATCACTAATCCAATGCCTACGAGCTTTTCAGATATTGTGCTTCGCTTATTTACTTTTCCGTTGCTATTGTTACAATTCCTACAAAACTATTATCTTTACTTTTGCACTGTTACCATTACTATCATACTACTTTGCTACTAAATACTTTGCTGCAGATACTAAGTTATCCAGGTGTGGTTGAATTGACAACTCAACTGCTAATACTTAAGAATATTCTTTGGCTCCCCTAGTGTCGAATCAATAAATTTGGGTTGAATACTCTACCCTCGAAAGCTGTTGCGATCCCCTACACTTGTGGGTTATCAAGACTAATTTCTGGCGCCGTTGCCGGGGAGCATAGCTCTATTCTTTGAGTCACTTGGAATTTATATCTGTTGATCACTATGAGGAACTTGAAACTACTTCTGCTGTTCATGATACTTATGATGCCACTACTTCTGTGTGTGATACTACCTTGCCATTAGGTGAATTTCTTGATGAACAACTTACTAGGGTTAGAGAGAATGAAATTATTGAAGATGCTATTATTGATGATAGTGATGATGAAAGTTCTCCCCCTGATTATGAATTGCCTGTTGTTCCTGAGGGTTATGTTATGAATGAGGAAGCTGCTAGAGCTATCTTTGCTTGCAAAGATAGATATGATCTTAAAAAGTTATTAGCTAAATGGAAGCAGCAATCTCTTAATGCTAGAATGAAATTAACCTGACCCCGCTTTTGCTACTTCACCTATCTGTGTTACTGATAAGGATTATGAATTCTCTGTTGATCCTGAAATAATTACTTTGGTTGAATCTGATCCTTTTTATGGCCTTGAATCTGAAACTGTTGTGGCACATCTTACCAAGTTAAATGATATAGCCACCCTGTTTACTAATGATGAGAAGTCTCGCTATTATTATATCCTTAAGATATTTTCGTTCTCATTAAAGGGTGATACTAAGGATCTCTTGATCCTGGTTGTGTGCGTAGTCCCCAGGATATGATTTATTACTTCTCTGCTAAATATTTTCCTGCTCATAAGAAACAAGCTGCCTTGCGGGAAATATATAATTTTGTGCAAATCAAAGAAGAGAGTCTCCCACAAGCTTGGGGGAGGCTTCTCCGATTACTTAATGCTTTGCCTGATCATCCTCTTAAGAAAAATGAAATACTTGATATCTTTTATAATGGACTAACCGATGCTTCCAAGGACTACTTGGATAGTTGTGTTGGTTGTGTTTTCAGGGAAAGAACAGTCGATGAAGCTGAATTACTATTGAATAATATGTTGACTAATGAAAATAATTGGACTCTCCCTAAGCCAATTCCTGAGGCAATTCCTGAACCAATTGAGCCAACTCTTGAGCCTATTCCTAAACCCACTCCTAAGAAGAGAGGTGTTCTATTTCTCAGTCCTGAAGATATGCAAGAGGCAAAGAAATCAATGAAAGAAAAATGTATTAAAGCTGAAGATGTTAAGAATTTACCTCCTATTGAAGAAATACATGGTCTTAATATACCGCCTGTCAAAGAAACACATTGTCTTGATAACCTGACACGGGTAGTAAAGGTAAATACTCTCTATAGATATGATAAAGTTGAAATTCCCTCTACTAAATTTGATAGCCCATGCTTAGATGAGTTTGATGACTTTATGGCTAGACAAGAAAGTTTTAATGCTTATGTTGGTAGAGAATTAAAGAATAATGTTTTCGAGATAGGACGCTTGAGTGATTATATGGCTAGAGTTAAAGGTGAACTTAAACTCATTAGCAAATATGCTTCTATGGTTACCACTCAAGCTGAGCAAGTACTTAAAGCTCAAAATGATCTGCTTGATAAATTAAATAATAAATATGACTTTGCTGTTAGAGTGGCTACTAGAACTGGTAGAATGACTCAGGATCCTTTGTATCCTGAAGGCCACCCTAAGAGAATCGAGCAAGATTCTCAGAGAAATAATTTAGAGGCACCTAGTTCTTCCAAAAAGAAGAAAAAGGAAAATGATAGGACTTTGCATGCTTTTAGTGAACCTGTTGTAGACACACCTGAGAATCCCAATGATATTTCTATTTCTGATGCTGAAACACAATCAGGTGATGAACATGAACCTAGTGATAATGTTAACGATAATGTTCATGTTGATGCTCAACCTAGCAATAACAATGACGTAGAGATTGAACCTGATGTTGATCTTGATAACCCACAATCAAAGAATCAACATTATGATAAGAGAGATTTTGTTGCTAGGAAGCACGGTAGAGAAAGAGAACCATGGGTTCAGAAACCCATGCCCTTTCCTCCTAAACCATCCAAGACAAAGGATGATGAGGATTTTGAGCGCTTTGCTGAAATGATTAGACCTATCTTCCTACGTATGCGCTTAACTGATATGCTTAAAGTAAATCCTTATGCTAAGTATATGAAGGATATCATTACAAATAAAAGAAAGATACCGGAAGCTGAAATTTCCACCATGCTTGCTCAGTACACTTTTAAGGGTGGAATACCAAAGAAACTTGGAGACCCTGGGGTACCAACTATACCATGCTCCATTAAAAGAAACTATGTTAAAACTGCTTTCTGTGATCTTGGAGCCGGTGTTAGTGTTATGCCTCTCTCTTTATATCGTAGACTTGAATTGAATAAGTTGACACCTACTGAAATATCTTTGCAAATGGCTGATAAATCAACTGCTATACCTGTCGGCATTTGTGAGGATGTGCATGTTGTGGTTGCAAATGTCACTATCTTAACGGACTTTGTTATTCTTGATATTCCCGAGAACGATAGTATGTCGATTATCCTTGGTAGACCCTTTTTGAACACTGCAGGGACTGTTATTGATTGCAACAAAGGCAATGTCACTTTTCATGTTAATGGTAATGAGCATAAGGTACACTTTCCGAGGAAACAATCTCAAGTTCATAGCATCAATTCTATTGGAAAAAGTCCAACTATCATTATTGGAGGTTTTGAATTTCCTCTTCCTACTATCAAGAAAAAGTATGATATTCTTATTGTTGGGGATGTTCATATCCTCGTTGAGATAACCTAGTGTTATGTGAAATTTCTCCAGTTCCGTGTTATCCGGAATGAGTTTGTTAACAACACTTGATCAACCTTGTTAGTGGATTCATTTTGATGATCTTGAGATGGATGAAACTAGAAGGCACAACCTTTTGTACCCTCTTTTTACTTTATGTTATTTAGAATAAATAAAGCAAAAATAGTATTATCTGTCTATTTTTTGAATTATCCGTGCAATAAAAAATATCCCGAAAATAAAAGTGCTCCAAATGCCCTGCAATTTTAGTATGATTTTTTATGGAATATTTGAGGATTTTAGGCACTGAAAACACTGCAGGAGGGGCAAGCACCTGGCCACGAGGGTGGAGGGCGCGCCCACACCCCCTGGGCGTGCCCCCCTGTCTCGTGGGCCCATGGTGGGCCCCCTCCACTTATTCCTGCACCCACACACTCCATCTTCTTCCCCAAAAAATCCCCATCCAGCTCAAGCACGAGTTCTAGCTCATTTTGCTGCGATTTTCGATCTCCTTGCTCAAAGCTCCATTCACAAAACTGCTTTGGGAGATTGTTGCTTGGTATGTGACTCCTCCATTGGTCCAATTAGTTTTCATTCTAGTACTTTATTCATTGCAAATTTTTGCTGCATATGTGACCCTATTCTTGAGCTTGCATGTCAAATTTATGAGGTCCCAAGTAATTCTAATGCATGATATAGGCTCTAGGCACTTGTAGGAGTATTTGCTACCAATCTTGTTTAGTTATATTCACTTTTATTTTGAAGTTACTAAAATTTCAGGAATTTTCAGAAAATGTTAAGGAGATTTTTGAGGGGCACTTCTAGCCAAGGCTCCAAAGATAAACAAGCTAAGGAGAAGGAAAAGGCCAAGTATAATCTTCCTCGCGTAGCGGAAGAACGGCCGTGTGAATGGCCTTGTGATAATTTCTTGAGAGAAGCCGAGATTTATGAAGACTTTTATTCTCTGGCTGAAAATGCGGGCCTCACCGACTTCCTCCACGACCGGATCGATCAATATCTCTTACTCACCAATACTTTCGTGCAAAACTTTTATTATTATCCTAAGAAGTCACCGCCTTCAGTATCTTTTCATTTATATGATGAATTCAGGGAAATGTCTTTACATGATTTTTGCGCGGTATGTAGGATACCCTTTGAGGGAAAATTAGATGAAACACATCGTAAAGATGTGGATGGCTTGGTCAACACTATCACTGTAGGGGATCCAAAGAAGGGTTCCGATGCGAGAATCTCTAGCATACACTTTCCTGTTTTACGCTACTTTGCCATATTTGCTAGTAGATGCTTAATTGGTTGTGGAAATAGTGGAAACTTCAGTATGCCTGATATTATTATTCTATTCCATGCCATGTTTGGTGATAACAGTTTTAGTATGGGTGTCGTTATTGCTAAACAGCTGAGCCTGAATCATACAAAAGGCCCCATTTTTGTAGGTATCTATGATGCACGTCTTGCTAGACATTTTGAGATACCTATTGCTACGTCTTGAGCTTGCGTTGGTTTTCCCCGAAGAGGAGAGGATGATGCAGCACAGTAGCGTAAGTATTTCCCTCAGTTTTTGAGAACCAAGGTATCAATCCAGTAGGAGGCCACGCGCAAGTCCCTCGTACCTGCACAAAACGATAGCTACTCGCAACCAACGCGATTAGGGGTTGTCAATCCCTTCACGGTCACTTACGAGAGTGAGATCTAATAGAGATAATATTTTTGGTATTTTTGGTATAAAGATGCAAAGTAAAAAGTAAAAGCAAAGTAAAAACAAAGCAAGTATAAAAGTGATGGAGATTGATATGATGAGAATAGACCCGGGGGCCATAGGTTTCACTAGTGGCTTCTCTCAAGAGCATAATTATTCTACGGTGGGTGAACAACTTACTGTTGATCAATTGACAAAATTGAGCATAGTTATGAGGTTATCTAGGTATGATCATGTATATAGGCATCACGTCCGAGACAAGTAGATCGAAACGATTCTGCATCTACTACTATTACACCACTCATCGACCGCTATCCAGCATGCATCTAGAGTATTAAGTTAAAAAAAGAGTAACGCCTTAAGCAAGATGACATGATGTAGAGGAATAAATTCATGCAATATGATAAATACCCCATCTTGTTATCCTCGATGGCAATAATACAATACATGCCTTGCAACCCTTTCTGTCACTGGGTAAGGTCACCGCAAGATTGAACCCAAAGCCATGCACTTCTCCCTTTGCAAGAACTACCAATCTAGTTGGCCAAACCAAACGGATAATTTGAAGAGACTTGCAAAGATAACTCAATCATACATAAAAGAATTCACAGAAGATTCAAATATTATTCATAGATAAGCTGGATCATAAACCCACAATTCATCGATCTCAACAAACACACCGCAAAAAGAAGATTACATCGAATAGATCTCCACGAGAGAGGGGGAGAACATTGTATTGAGATCCAAAAAGAGAGAAGAAGCCATCTAGTTACTAGCTATGGACCCGAAGGTCAGAAGTAAACTACTCACACTTCATCGGAGGGGCTATGGTGTTGATGTAGAAGCCCTCTGTCGGTGTCAAAACCGGCGGATCTCGGGTAGGGGGTCCCGAACTGTGCGTCTAGGCGGATGGTAACAGGAGACAAGGGACACGATGTTTTTAACCAGGTTCGGGCCCTCTCGATGGAGGTAAAACCCTACTCCTGCTTGATTAATATTGATGATATGGGTAGTACAAGAGTAGATCTACCACAAGATCAGAGAGGCTAAACTCTAGAAGCTAGCCTATGGTATGATTGTTGTTCGTCCTACGGACTAAAACCCTCCGGTTTATATAGACACCGAAGAGGGTTAGGGTTACACAGAGTCGGTTACAATGGTAGGAGATATACATATCCGTATCGCCAAGCTTGCCTTCCACGCCAAGGAAAGTCCCATCCGGACACGGGACGAAGTATTCAATCTTGTATCTTCATAGTCCAGGAGTCCGGCCAAAGGTGATAGTTCGGCTATCCAGACACCCCCTAATCCGGGACTCCCTTAGTAGCCCCCGAACCAGGCTTCAATGACAACGAGTCCGGCGCGTTGATTGTCTTCGGCATTGCAAGGTGGGTTCTTCTCCAAATCCTGTGCACCTGTTGAATAATGTCCGGCTTCTCGTAAATATCGTGCTCCTCGGCTTCCATGCCCAATAATTTTTGGGGAACGTAGTAATTGCAAAAAAATTCCTACGCACACGCAAGATCATGGTGATGCATAGCAACGAGAAGGGGAGTGTATCTTCATACCCTTGAAGATCACTAAGCGGAAGCGTTAGCACAACGCGGTTGATGTAGTCATACGTCTTCACGGCCCGACCGATCAAGCGTCGAAACTACGGCACCTCCGAGTTCTAGCACACGTTCAGCTCGATGACGTCCCTCGAACTCCGATCCAGCCGAGTGTCGAGGGAGAGTTCCGTCAGCATAACGGCGTGGTGACGATCTTGATGTTCTACCATCGCAGGGCTTCGCCTAAGCACCGCTACGATATTATCGAGGTGGACTATGGTGGAGGGGGGCACCGCACACGGCTAAGAGATCCAAGGGATCAATTGTTGTGTCTTTGGTGCTAGCCCTGCCCCTCTATTTATATGTTGAGCCCCGGGGTTGAAACTTGGAGCAAAAGCCTCCTCGAAGTCGGTTTTTCCCGAAAGGCAAGAGTCCCACTCGGACTCCAGGACCAAACGCCACAATCCTTGGCGTCTGGCCCAAACGCCATGGGCCTCGGCGTCTGGCCCAGGGCCAGACGCCAGGGTCTCCGGCGTTTGGCCCCCTGGCCTCCGCAAAACTCCTTTTGCACTGACCTACAGCCTCATGGGCTTGACCCCTTGGCCTAACCATATCATCCAATATATGAATCTTTACGTCTCGACCATTTTGAGACTCCTCGTCATGTCCCCGATCTCATCTGGGACTCCGAACTCCTTCGGTACATCAAAACATGTAAACTCATAATATAACTGTCATCGAAACCTTAAGCGTGCGGACCCTACGGGTTCGAGAACAATGTAGACATGACCGAAACACGTTTCCGGTCAATAACCAATAGCGGGACCTGGATGCCCATATTGGCTCCCACATATTCTACGAAGATCTTTATCGGTCAAACCGCATAACAACATGCATTGTTCCCTTTGTCATCGGTATGTTACTTACCCGAGATTCGATCGTCGGTATCCAATACCTAGTTCAATCTCGTTACCGGCAAGTCTCTTTACTCGTTACATAATGCATCATTCCGTAACTAACTCATTAGCTACATTGCTCGCAAGGCTTATAGTGATGTGCATTACCGAGAGGGCCCAGAGATACCTCTCCGACAATCGAGTGACAAAACCTAATCTCGAAATACGCCAACCCAACATGTACCTTTGGAGACACCTGTAGAGCTCCTTTATAATCACACAGTTACGTTGTGACGTTTGGTAGCACACAAAGTGTTCCTCCGGTAAATAGGAGTTGCATAATCTCATAGTTACAGGAACATGTATAAGTCATGAAGAAAGCAATAGCAACATACTAAACGATAAAGTGCTAGGCTAATGGAATAGGTCATGTCAATCACATCATTCTCCTAATGATGTGATCCCGTTAATCAAATGACAACACATGTCTATGGTTATGAAACATAACCATCTTTGATTAATGAGCTAGTTAAGTAGAGTCATACTAGTGACGCTCTGTTTGTCTATGTATTCACACATGTATTATGTTTCCGGTTAATACAATTCTAGCATGAATAATAAACATTTATCATGATATAAGGAAATAAATAATAACTTTATTATTGCCTCTAGGGCATATTTCCTTCAGTTTCCCACTTGCACTAGAGTCAATAATCTAGTTCACATCGCCATGTGATTTAACATCAATAGTTCACATCTTTATGTGGTTAACACCCATAGTTCACATTGACATGTGACTAACACCCAAAGGGTTTACTAGAGTCAGTAATCTAGTTCACATCGCTATGTGATTAACACCCGAAGAGTACTAAGGTGTGATCATGTTTTGTTTGTGACATAATTTTAGTCAACGGGTCTGTCACATTCAGATCCATAAGTATTTTGCAAATTTCTATGTCTACAATGCTCTGCACGGAGCTACTCTAGCTAATTGCTCCCACTCTCAATATGTATCTAGACCGAGACTTAGTGTCATCTAGATTAGTGTCAAAACTTGCATCGACGTAACCCTTTACGACGAACCTTTTATCACTTCCATAATCGAGAACATATCCTTATTCCACTAAGGATAATTTTGACCGCTGTCCATTGATCTACTCCTAGATCACTATTGCACTCCCTTGCCAAGCTTAGTGGTAGGGTATGCAATAGATCTAGTACACAGCATGACATACTTTATAGAACCTATGGCTGATGCATAGGGAATGACTTTCATTCTCTTTCTATCTTCTGATGTGGTCGGGCTTTGAGTCTTACTCAATCTCACACCTTGTAACATAGGCAAGAACTCTTTCTTTGACTGTTCCATTTTGAACTACTTCAAAATCTTGTCAAGGTATGTATTCATTGGAAAACTTATCAAGCGTCTTGATCTATCTCTATAGATCTTGATGCTCAATATGTAAGCAGCTTCACCGAGGTCTTTCTTTGAAAAACTCCTTTCAAACACACCTTTATGCTTTGCAGAATAATTCTACATTATTTCCGATCAACAATATGTCATTCACATATACTTATCAGAAAGGCTGTAGTGCTCCCACTCACTTTCTTGTAAATACAGGCCTTTCCAAAAGTCTGTATAAAACTATATGCTTTGATCAACTCATCAAAGCGTATATTCCAACTCCGAGATGCTTGCACCAGTCCATTGATGGATCGCTGGAGCTTGCACATTTTTGTTAGCACCCTTAGGATTGACAAAACCTTATGGTTGTATCATATACAACTCTTCTTTAATAAATCCATTAAGGAATGCAGTTTTGACATCCTTTTGCCAGATTTCATAAAATGTGGCAATTGCTAACATGATTCGGACAGACTTAAGCATCGATACGAGTGAGAAAATCTCATTGTATTCAACAACTTGAACTTATCAAAAACCTTTTTGCGACAAGTCGAGCTTTGTAGATAGTAACACTACTATCAGCATCTGTCTTCTTCTTGAAGATCCATTTATTTTCTATGGCTTGTCGATCATCCGGCAAGTCCACCAAAGTCCATACTTTGTTCTCATACATGGATCATATCTCTGATTTTATGGCCTCAAGCCATTTCGTGGAATCTAGGCTCATCATCGCTTCCTCATAGTTCGTAGGTTCATCATGGTCTAGTAACATGACTTCCAGAATAGGATTACCATAGCACACTGGTGCGGACTGTACTCTGGAAGACCTACGAGGTTCTGTAGTAACTTGATCTGAAGTTTCATGATCATCATCATTAGCTTCCTCACTAATTGGTGTAGCAATCACTGGAACTGATTTCTGTGATGAACTACTTTCCAATTCGGGAGAAGGTGCAATTACCTTATCAAGCTCTACTTTCCTCCCACTCACTTCTTTCGAGAGAAACTTCTTCTCTAGAAAGGATCCATCTTAGCAACGAATAACTTGCCTTCGGATCTGTGATAGAAGGTGTACCCAATAGTTACCTTTGGGTATTCTATGAAGACGCACTTCTCCGATTTGGGTTCGAGCTTATCAGGTTGAAACTTTTTCACATAAGCATCACAGACCCAAACTTTAAGAAACGACAAATTTTGGTTTCTCGCCAAACCACAGTTCATAAGGCGTCATCTCAACGGATTTTGATGGTGCCCTATTTAAAGTGAATGCAGCTGTCTCTAATGCATAACCCCAAAACGATAGTGGTAAATCGGTAAGAGACATCATAGATTACACTATATCCAATAAAGTACGGTTATGACGTTCGGACACACCATAACACTGTGGTGTTCCATGTGGCGTGAGCTGTGAAACTATTCCACATTGTTTTATATGAAGGCCAAACTCGTAACTCAAATATTCTTCTCCACGATCAGATCGTAGAAACTTTATTTTCTTGTTACGATGATTCTCCACTTCACTCTGAAATTCTTTGAACCTTTCAACTATTTCAGACTTATGTTTCATCAAGTAGATATACTCATATCTGCTCAAATCATCTTGTGAAGGTCAGAAAATAACGATACCTACCACGAGCATCAACACTCATTGGACCGCATACATCGGTATGTATTATTTCCAACAAGTCAGTATCTTGTTCCATTTTTCCGAAGAACTGAGTTTCAGTCATCTTACCCAAAAGGCACGGTTCGCAAGCATCACATGATTCATAACCAAGTGATTCCAAAAACCCATCAGCATGGAGTTTCTTCATGCGCTTTACACCGATATGACCCAAACGGCAGTGCCACAAATAAGTTGCACTATCATTATTAACTTTGCATCTTTTGGCATCAATATTATGAATATGTGTATCACTACGATCGAGATCCAACAAACTATTTTCATTGGGTGTATGACCATTGAAGGTTTTATTCATTTAAACAGAACAACAATTATTCTCTGATTTTAAATGAATAACCATATTACAATAAACATGATCAAATCATATTCATGCTCAACGCAAATGCCAAATAACACTTATTTAGGTTCTACACTAATCACGAAAGTATAGGGAGTGTACGATGATGATCATATCAATCTTGGAACTACTTCCAACACACATCGTCACCTCACCCTCAACTAGTTTCTGTTTATTATGCAACTCCCGTTTCGAGTTACTACTCTTAACAACCGAACCAGTATCAAATACCAAGGGGTTGCTATAAACACTAGTAAAGTACACATCAATAACATGTATATCAAATATACCTATGTTTACTTTGCCATCCTTCTTATCCGCCAAATACTTGGGGTAGTTCCACTTCCAGTGACCAGTCCCTTTGCAGTAGAATCACTTAGTCTTAGGCTTAGGTCCAGACTTGGGCTTCTTCACTTGAGCAGCAAACTTGCTTGCTGTTCTTCTTGAAGTTCCCCTTCTTCCCTTTGCTCTTTTTCTTGAAACTAGTGATCTTGTTCACCATCAACACTTTGATGTTTTTCTTTGATTTCTACCGTCGCCGATTTTTGCATTGCGAAGAGCTTGGGAATTGTTTTGATCATCCTTTGCATATTATAGTTCATCACGAAGTTCTACTAACTTGGTGGTGTTGACTAGAGAATTCTGTCAATCACTATCTTATCTGGAAGATTAACTCCCACTTGATTCAAGCGATTGTAGTACCCAGACAATCTGAGCACATGCTCACTAGTTGAGCAATTCTCCTCCATCTTTTAGCTATAGAACTTGTTGGAGACTTCATATCTCTCAACTCGGGTATTTGCTTGAAATTTTAACTTCAACTCCTGGTACATCTCATATGGTCCATGACGTTCAAAACGTCTTTGAAGTCCCGATTCTAAGCCATAAAGCATGGTGCACAAAACTATCAAGTAGTCATCATATTGAGCTAGCCAAACGTTCATAACGTCTGCATCTGCTCCTGCAATAGGTCCGTCACCTAGTGGTGCATCAAGGACATAATTCTTCTGTGCAGCAATGAGGGTAAACCTCAGATCACGTATCCAATCCGCATCATTGCTACTAACATCTTTCAACATAGTTTTCTCTAGGAACATATCAAAATAAACATATGAAAGCAACAACGCGAGCTATTGATCTACAACATAATTTGCAAAATACTACCAGGACTAAGTTCATGATAAATTTAAGTTCAATTAATCATATTACTAAAGAACTCCCACTTAGACAGACATCTCTCTAGTCATCTAAGTGATCACGTGATCCAAATCAACTACACCATGTCCGATCGTCACGTGAGATTGAGTAGTTTCAACGGTGAACATCAATATGTTGATCATATCTACTATATGATTCACGCTCGACCTTTCGGTCTCCGTGTTCCGAGGCCATATCTGTTATATGCTAGGCTCGTCAAGTTTAACCAGAGTATTCCGCGTGTGCAACTGTTTTGCACCCGTTGTATTTGAACGTAGAGCCTATCACACCCGATCATCACGTGGTGTCTCAGCACGAAGAACTTTCGCAACGGTGCATACCCAGGGAGAACACTTCTTGATAATTTTAGTGAGAGATCATCTTAAAATGCTACCGTCAATCAAAGCAAGATAAGATGCATAAAGGATAAACATCACATGCAATCAATATAAGTGATATGATATGGCCATCATCTTGTGCTTGTGATCTCCATCTCCGAAGCACCGTCCTGATCACCATCGTCACGGGCGTGACACCTTGATCTCCATCGTAGCATCGTTGTCGTTATGCCATCTATTGCTTCTACGACTATCGCTACCGCTTAGTGATAAAGTAAAGCAATTACAGGGCGTTTGCATTTCATACAATAAAGCGACAACCATATGGCTCCTGCCAGTTGCCGATAACTTCGGTTACAAAACATGATCATCTCATACAATAAAATATAGCATCACGTCTTGACCATATCACATCACAACATGCCCTGCAAAAACAAGTTAGACGTCCTCTACTTTGTTGTTGCAAATTTTACGTGGCTGCTACGGGCTTAGCAAGAACCGTTCTTACCTATGCATCAAAACCACAACGATAGTTCATCAAGTTAGTGTTGTTTTAACCTTCGCAAGGACCGGGCGTAGCCACACTCGGTTCAACTAAAGTTGGAGAAACAGACACCCGCTAGCCACCTGTGTGCAAAGCACGTCGGTAGAACCAGTCTCGCGTAAGCGTACGCGTAATGTCGGTCCGGGCCGCTTCATCCAACAATACCGCCGAACCAAAGTATGACATGCTGGTAAGCAGTATGACTTGTATCGCCCTCAACTCACTTGTGTTCTACTCGTGCATATAACATCAACGCATAAAACCTAGGCTCGGATGCCACTGTTGGGGAACGTAGTAATTGCAAAAAAAATCCTACGCACACGCAAGATCATGGTGGTGCATAGCAATGAGAAGGGGAGTGTATCTTCATACCCTTGAAGATCGCTAAGCAGAAGCGTTAGCACAACGCGGTTGATGTAGTCATACGTCTTCACGGCCCGACCGATCAAGCGCCGAAACTACGGCACCTCCGAGTTCTAGCACACGTTCAGCTCGATGACGTCCCTCGAACTCCGATCCAGCCGAGTGTCGAGGGAGAGTTCCGTCAGCACAACGGCGTGGTGACGATCTTGATGTTCTACCATTGCAGGGCTTCGCCTAAGCACCACTACGATATTATCGAGGTGGACTATGGTGGAGGGGGGCACCACACACGGCTAAGAGATCCAAGGGATCAATTGTTGTGTCTTTGGTGCTAGCCCTGCCCCTCTATTTATATGTTGAGCCCCGGGTCAAAACTTGGAGCAAAAGCATCCTCAAAGTCGGTTTTGCCCGAAAGGCAAGAGTCCCACTCGGACTCCAGGACCAAACGCCACAATCCTTGGCGTCTGGCCCAAACGCCATGGGCCTCGGCGTCTGGCCCAGGGCCAGATGCCAGGGTCTCCGGCGTTTGGCCCCCTGGCCTCCGCAAAACTCCTTTTGCACCGACCTAAAGCCTCATGGGCTTGACCCCTTGGCCTAACCATATCATCCAATATATGAATCTTTACGTCTCGACCATTTTGAGACTCCTCGTCATGTCCCCGATCTCATCCGGGACTCCGAACTCCTTCGGTACATCAAAACATGTAAACTCATAATATAACTGTCATCGAAACCTTAAGCGTGCGGACCCTACGGGTTCGAGAACAATGTAGACATGACCGAAACACGTTTCCGGTCAATAACCAATAGCGGGACCTGGATGCCCATATTGGCTCCCACATATTCTACGAAGATCTTTATCGGTCAAACCGCATAACAACATACGTTGTTCCCTTTGTCATCGGTATGTTACTTACCCGAGATTCGATCATCGGTATCCAATACCTAGTTCAATCTCGTTACCGGCAAGTCTCTTTACTCGTTACGTAATGCATCATTCCGTAACTAACTCATTAGCTACATTGCTCGCAAGGCTTATAGTGATGTGCATTACCGAGAGGGCCCAGAGATACATCTCCGACAATCGGAGTGACAAAACCTAATCTCGAAATACGCCAACCCAACATGTACCTTTGGAGACACCTGTAGAGCTCCTTTATAATCACCCAGTTACGTTGTGACGTTTGGTAGCACACAAAGTGTTCCTCTGGTAAATGGGAATTGCATAATCTCATAGTTACAGGAACATGTATAAGTCATGAAGAAAGCAATAGCAACATACTAAATGATCAAGTGCTAGGCTAACGGAATAGGTCATGTCAATCACATCATTCTCCTAATGATGTGATCCCGTTAATCAAATGACAACACATGTCTATGGTTAGGAAACATAACCATCTTTGATTAATGAGCTAGTCAAGTAGAGGCATACTAGTGACGCTCTGTTTGTCTATGTATTCACACATGTATTATGTTTCCAGTTAATACAATTCTAGCATGAATAATAAACATTTATCATGATATAAGGAAATAAATAATAACTTTATTATTGCCTCTAGGGCATATTTCCTTCAATAATGGCCATCTTCCACGTGTTGAATGAATGCGAAAAGCCAGGGTATTTTTACATTTACCCCCCTAGCTGCGCAAATGAGCCGTCTATAAAAGAGACGAGGATCCAGATCTGAATCACACCATCCTCCCTCCGCGAGCATTCATCGGTACGCCTCTGACGAAAATCCATTCCATCATGGACAGTCGACGCGGCTCCTCCTCTCGCGCTCCCAGCCCTCAGCCCGGAGATTGGGAGAGATGCTCAGTCCCGCATAGCGAGCTAGTGACGCTCCAAACCAAGGGATTTCTTCCCCCAGCCTTCATGGTTCCGGTTCGAGCCGGACTCGCCACCTATAAGGGCGGAAAGCAAGCGGAGAGCGTTCCCGGTCCCTCCAAAGGGGAGCGGGTATGCTTCGTCTCTCATCTGATAAGAGGGCTCGGATTTCCAATTCATCCGTGTCTCCAGGGGCTCCTGGAGTTCTACGGTCTCCAGTTGCACAACCTCACGCCTGCTTCCATTTTGCATATTGTGGGCTTCGTGGCCCTTTGCGAGCTGTTTCTGGGCATCGAGGCTCATTTGGCGCTGTGGAAGAGATTGTTCTGCCTTGTACCCCGCTCTCACGAGGGGTCAATATATCAAGTGGGCGGAGCCAAGCTATGGCGCATTGCCGGGATCGGATATCTATCCGGAACCCCAAAGAAGGCGTCCGAAGACTGGCCCTCGAGATGGTTTTATATAGAAGACGTCCCTCTGTCGGATCCTGTTCGGAACGGCCTCCCGGAGTTCAGTAATGCTCCCTTGAAGAAACGCCTAAGTTGGCGTCCGCGGAGCCCCCAGAGGGAAAATGACAGGGACGTCCTTTACCTGATGAGCCGAATAAGGTTATTGGCTCATTCCGGACTGACCATGATCGGGGGCATGGCCACATGCATTATGCGAGGGGTGCAGCCGCTCTAGTATAGGGGCCACCCCATGTGGGATTTCAACGGGGAGGATGATGCCACCCGTCATGGCCGTAAGGGGCCGGGATCGGTCGCCGATCTGGTGAAGATCTTGTCCGCGCTGTACAAGGGAGAAGAGGAGGATTTTCTCCGCGTCAGTCCATTGAACAGATTTTCTATGAACAATCCTCAAAGCTGGGTAAGCGGACATTTCTTTTTGCCCATTCGATCCATATTCCCATGGTTAAGTATCTTATTTTGTGATTTCGACGCAGGAACTGCGCCGGGCCGTAAAAGATATAAACAGCCCGCCTCCATAACCCTAGGATCCGGAGCGGTCCCTCGATCCGGCTTCCCAAGAGGATCCGGACATAAAGGTGGAGCTGATCGACGGGGTATTTCACCAACTTAGCATCGACAATGCCTTGGTCGCCATTATGGCCGATTACCCCGGAATATTTCCAGCCTCACAGGTAACTGCAACCGAAGTCCCAATACCATGACCCATCCATGCTTATTTCTGATCACTGTATACCAATGGTGTTTTGCAGGGGGTGCCTTTGAGGCGGGAAGCCGAGCCCGCGGCGGCTGGCCAACAAGGGGCAGCACGGCCCAGTAGGCTAAAAAGAAGTGTGGTCCGGATTGAAACGCCGCCGCAACGGTATGGCGTGCCACCGTGCTCCAAGGTTTGATTCCTGGAAGGCATACTAACGCTTGTGATCTTCTCAGGAAAAAGAGCGCTCACTGGACTGTGTCCAGAGAGGTTGCCAATCGAGCCTCCGCCAGCCAGGCTCCAAAGCCAGGTCCGGAAGCGGAGGCGAACACGAGGCGCGCGTCGGATGCTCCTCCAACGGAGGATGCCGACAGATTGTCCGCCACCAACTCTGAGGTGGAGAGTTCCATGAATCATAGGCGCCGCCGGACAGTTCTTCGTGACACATGTTTCTCCCAAGAGGCATTGAATGCCTTCAGTTCGGGAGATGCGCACCTCCGTGCCGCTCAAAATGGTCTAGCCAGAGCCACGGAGCAGTATGTAAAGGACATACGGGTGAGGAATTTTGACAGTTATATATGCCAGTAGCCCCCGAGACTTAAAATAGTTAGAATAACTGATTTAAGGATCATTTGTTATGTAGGATCTTACAGAAAAGAATACCCGAGTGTCCCAGGAGCTTTAAGAGTGCAAGGCCCAACTTGAGGCCGCACTAGCCGCGACAGGGGAAGCCGCAGAGACCCCCTCTGGTAATATATGCTTCAAAAGATAAGTAGTTTGTGAAGTGCGGCGTGTGTATAAGTCTGACAATAATATTGCAGATGGCGCCGGGATAGATCCGGACAAGCAACAGCTCCTGCGCCGGTTAAAGGCCGGTGAGAATGTGCTTACAAGGGTGAGGCAAGAGAAAAATAGTCTCCAAGATGCCAACACCCAGCTGGGTGAGGAACTAAAGGATGTTCGTGCCCAGCTGTCTGACTCCGTTAAGGAGAATCGGCGGCTTCGTCACGGCATTTTTAGTAAGTGCTTGAACGAACTTTGAAAAAGAGTTCGGCGAGGAAGTCGACTAATAGACATATGTCTGTAGATATGCTCACAGGTCGTCCTGCAGAGGAAATGTCCGGTTCTACGGGTGACCTTCTTCCCGAGCTGCTACAACTGCACGAATGAGTTCGGCAGGTGATGAAAGGCGTCGCCCAGGCCTTATGGCCAGCTATCTCCCTGCCCAAAGGCCTTGGAGAGCTTGCAGAGAGGCTTCAAGGAGCACAGCGGTGCTTCCGATTATGGAAGATATCGGCCTGCCGTCAGGGCGCCAGGGAGGCCTGGGCCATGGTGAAGAGGGGGTACACGAAGGCTGACCCAAACCACATGGCCGAGGTCGGACCTGTGGGGCCCGATAGGAAGGAGATCCCTGTGAGCTTAGTGTACAGCCAAGTAGAATCGGCCGCAAAGTATTCCCAGCAGGACTGTAAACTAGACAGCCTATTAGATGGCATTGAGGAGGAATACAATCAGTCAAGTTGACTATGTAATTTAAGATGACATGTAAAATGCCTTGTCGGGTGGTAGGTGCGACATATGCCAACGGGTGGCTTATCATTGTGGGAGCCAGTAAGACATCGCCAGTGCCTGGAAACGGGATAAGGCGAAGACATGCACGCCGGCGGATCTTACCCAGCTTCGGGGCTCTCCGTGGAGATAACACCCCTACTGCTGCTCTGCGGGGTCTCCGCATGTTCACTAGATGAATCAAGTAACTACACAACGCTCCTTGAGCTGTCTGGGGGGAGGAGGAAGAAGGGCACGGCTAGCCTGCTTCTACTCCCGGTGTGGTGTCTAGAACTAGTAAGGGGTCGAACCCTTTGCATGGGTGCTCCGGGAGGTTTATATAGGCCTACCCCCGGGGGTACAATGGTAATCCGACTAGGCACGGGGCCCAGCCGTCTGTGACTGTGCTCGCCGGCTTCTGCGCCGGCTGCTGGGGCCCGCCGGCTGCCAGCCCCTTGGGCGACAGGCAGGCCCCACTGTCCAGGGCCTGGTCGGCGGCTGGTTGCTGTGGCTCCATCTTGTTGACGTGAGCTTCATCGTGGTAAGCGCGGCTACAGTACCACCACCTGTCGGGCGATCGTTGTAGCCTTACCGCGTCTTGTCTCCTTAATGGGGCGTCCTCTTCGAGGAAAGTGGCAAGCCGGTTGCGGGGAGCCGGCTCTGTCTGGGGCCGACTGGTGGGAGGTGCGGCTGCCTTCGGGCGTCTCTGTGCTCAAAGGGGCCCACCATCGGTGGGCCATGCTGGCGGCCCGTCGTGGGTGATGCCAGAGTCAACATGGCAATAGTGCTGCGTCGGACGGGTCACGCCTACCCCGTACGGCGCATTGTGCCAGGCGTGCTCCGGGTTTCGGGGGTGGCAGGCTTTACTGTAGCCACGACCCGTCGCACCGCCGTTAGGTGGGTGCAAACTTTGTGGGTACGGTCTTGACCGCTTTATAGGGAGCCGGCTTCTTGGAGTCGGCCTTCTCATGGCCGGCTTCTTGGAGTCGGCCTTCTCATGAGGGCTAAAGTCGGACCACCTTCCGAAAGCCGGCCTGGGTTGCAGCCAGCTAGGGGAAGGCGGCCCCACGTCTTGGATTCTTGAGAGCCAGGCGGGCTCGCAACTTTTTTCAGAAGGGCCAGGGGGAGCCGGCTAGGCTACCCATGGCTATTTACTCCGATAGTAGTCCCCGAAGCTGATCGAGCTCCGAGGCGAACGGGGGGACGAGAAGCTTGGTCAGCTTCCCATCCTGAGGAGCCGGCTTTGCGGGCGCATGCCGACTTCAGAAAGCCCCGCGTCTTACAGGCGGGAGGAGGGGGGACCTGCGTG
>NC_041380.1:590210165-590224548 GCF_002162155.2 Triticum dicoccoides
ACGGGACGCCGCCGCAGGCTCGGGCCCGCCACTCGGGAGCCTTGGTCCGGGCGCGGATCTTCCGTGGCCCACAGGGGCCGCTCGCCTTCTCGAGGCAGTTTCATTTTGCCGTTAAGGCTCAATAATCGCGGGACGTGGGGAGTGGGCACGATCGATCCCCACGCTTCCCCATGCCGTGCCTCCTCGGCTCCGCCACGTGAGCCTATAAGTAGGGGGAGGAGGGAGAGCGACAGAGGTTCGCACGCTCCCTCCCACTCCGCCCCTCCTAACCCTTGTCCTCTTCCTCTCGCTGCCGTCGCAGCTTCCCGTCTCAGCGCCGTCGCGTCTCCACACCGCCTCGCTCCCATGGCGTTGTCAAGCTCGTGGGACGGCTCCAACATCCATGAAGACCACGTGAAGTTCCTTCGCCAGACCCGGCGCCTGCCCGGCGCCGACCGCGTACAGGTCCGCCTGGCGCCCGTGAGGGAGATCTCGCCGGCACCAGAGGAGGGCGAGCGGGTCGTCTTCCGCTCGCACTGCCTGCGCGGCTTCGGCCTCCCGGCGAGCGGGTTTCTACGCTCTTTCCTCGACTTCTACAACCTCCAGCCGTATCACCTTACGCCCAACGCGGTGATGCTGCTGTCGGCCTTCGTCTCCCTCTACGAAGGCTTCTTGGGGCTGCTCCCCACGCTGGAGCTCTGGGGAGAGTTCTTCCAGAGCAAGCTCGGCACAGTCGTCGCCGGCGTGCCCGCCCCCTGCGGAGCCTTCATCGCCATGAGGAGGGCGAGCGAGAACAACCCATTCCCGCCCATCCCCCTGATCCAGTCGGTGAAGGTTTGGCAAAGATCTTATTTCTATGTGAAGAACGTCGCCGAGCAAGGAGACTACATCAACTTGCCGGCTTACGTAGCCGCCCCGCCAGCTGGGAGGCAGCCCTCGTGGAGCTTCCGGTCCCGGTTATTGACTCCAACCGGGAACGCCGCCATCTCCCGGCTTGGGGTGTTGATTCAGTCGGAAGGCTTGCGCGGGGCCGACTTGGTGGCCGCCTTCGTGGAGCGCCGGATCCTTCCTCTCCAAAGTCGGCCCCATATGATGTGTCAGATGAGCGGCCGCTTCGACCCGAGCCGTCTGAGCACATGGGAAATGCCCCACACGGAGGTGGCGCTCATGGTTAACTACATCGCCAACTGCAAGCTCGCCGGGGACTGGCAATACGGCAAGGCGCCGTATTCTCGCGCCAATCCTCCGCCAGTGGTAAGTTTCTCTCTCTTCTTCTTTTTGTCGTCGGCCGGCTTCATGACGGCCGGCTTCTGACTAGTCGGTTCTTTTGAGCAGAACCCTCTTCTTGCGCCGCCGGCTGGGGCGGCGGGAATTGAACGCCAGTACGCCCCGGACCGCACGGTGGATGATGTTGATGACCCAGACTTGGGAGCGGCCGCCATGGAAGACGCCGTCGTGGGGGACAGCGCCGAGCCCGGAGGCTCAAGGTTCACCTCGAGCTTCGAGGACTGGCCGGACGATTTCGAAGCTGAAGTCGCCCCGCGTCGTCAACCAGCGGCCGAACAACAGGGTGCGGGCTCGTCTGTCGCGCCGGCTGCCGGTGGCGCGCAGAAGCGCCGGGCTGCTCTAGGCCTCTTCGGCAGTCGGCCGAAGAAGCCCAAGCCCTCCGCCGCGGCGACAAAGCGAGACGAGGCGGCCGCGAAGGCGGCCCGCTTCCGTAAGGCCGTAAAGCAGCCCTAGGCAGTCTCGGCGTAAGTCTTCAATTGCCTTGCCGCATTCTTGTCATAATTCTCTTTCTCTTCGAATATTCTTCTTAACTTTCCCTCGCTTGCTGGACAGGGCGCCGCTTTCCCTTGAGCGGGGCCCGGGCGGCTCTGTCGTGGGGCCGGCTGGAGGGTCTTCGAGCTCCCGCTGCGTGGACCCCCGCGCTGATCTCAGGGAGGCCACAGAGCGGAACGCCCGCGAAGCATGGGAGGAGCGTGAGGCGGCAGAGAAGGCGGCCGCCCAGGCGGCGAGGGAGCAGGCCGAAGCGGCGGCCAAGGCCCAGATGGAGGCGGCTACCGCGGAGACGGAGGCGGAAAGCTCGCGCGACCAACCTCCACTGCTCGCCATTCCTCTCCGAGCCGTAGCCTCCACCACCCCGTTGCCTTTGGCGGAGGAGATCGCCCAAGACCCACCGTTGTTGGAGAGGGGGGAGGACCCCGTGGCCTTGGCAGGGAGAGCGCCGCCAGCAGCGCCAACCGGAGCGGGCCAAGGCGGTCAATCGTCAGCGGTGCCAGAGGAGCCGGCCGGAGGTGAGCCGAAGAACAGAGCCGGCCTCGAGGTGTAGCTGGCGACGAGCCGGCGCACAGGGGGAGGCGCCGCTCCGCCGGAGTTGCGCCGAGCCGCGGGCGCAGGCCAGTCGGCGGAAGATCTGGAGGCGGCCAGCACCTCCATATCCGAGTGGACTCCCAGCGGGGGGACTGGCGAGCTGGATGCGGCGGCTCAAGGGGTCCGGAGCCGGCTACAAGCTCAGGCCGCCCTGCTGCAACAGCTCAACCAAGAGTTCTTGTCAACGCGAGCCACTGTCCGGGTGAGTCCTTCGTTCTTGGCTGCATTGCTTTCTTAATTTCTTCTGTGGGGGCGCGTCAGCGCACCCACTGGGTGTAGTCCACGAGATCCGGGCCGACTGCTGCGCAGTCGGGTCGGATCTTTCTCGACGGCTGTCTTACTTTGCTTTTTTTCTGAACCTTCAGGAGTACCACAACCTTCGTGCTGCCGCCTTCAACTCCCAGGCTCGGGAATTGAGCCAGCGGACCGACGACCTGGCCGACAGCCGAAGTAAGTACTTGGTTTGTCTGTCTCCTGTGGGGGCGCGTCAGCGCACCCACTGGGTGTAGTCCCCGAGATTCGGGCCGACTGCTGCGCAGTCGGGTCGGATCTTTCTTGACGACTCTTTTCTTATTGGTTTTTTCTTTTTCTTTGTCTTCAGGGGCCAACGTCGACTTGAGGAAGGAGCTTGGCGAAGCGAAGGCCGCCCTCCACACCAAGGAGGCCGAGTGCGCCGCCTTGGTCCAGGAACGGGATCGCCTAGCCAAGAAGCTGGCCGACCAAGAGGAGAGCCACAAAGCAGCCCTGCAGGCGGCGAAGGAAAGTGAAGCCGCCTTGCTGGCGGAGTATGAGATGGAGGCGGCGAGCTGGTCTGAGACCCGGCGAGCCTTGGACGAAGGCTTCGGCCGGATCGAGGACTTGATCGACGGTAAGCTGTCTTCTTAGCCCTTCTCCTGCCCCTTGCCGCCTGGGTTTTTTGACTTGTCTTGAGCTGTTGCTTGTTGTTTCTTGCAGATTACTTCCCGGGCTACTCCGCCTTTGCTGCCCAAAGCATTGAGGCCCATCGCGAGGCGCGCCGTCAAGCGGGGGCCGATATTGCGCCGGATGCAAACCGGACCCTTGAGGAGCAGCTCCTGGCTGTCCAGGCACGGTTGCAGCCGGCTCATCGGATGCTTCGCCGGCTCCAACGTGCCGGGCGCAAGTGTTGGCCGCCCTCTGGCCCAGCGAGACGATCCCCCGCACCCCAAGCCGAACTGCCGACTGGCTGGAAGTCGCAGTCGGTCGCTTCGAGGCTTGGAAAGCGTCAGCGGCCCGCCTCGGAGCCGGGCGGGCGTTGGAATTCGTTCGGGCTTGGTACCCAGGGTTGAGCCTGGACCAGCTGCGCACTTGGCGGATGGAGGCCGATGCGAAGCTGGAGGAGGTGAGGCCGGCTATCGCCCAGCGAGCTTCGACGATCGCCGAGTGCACCGACATCAGTGTTTTAGCACCCGAAATCGATGATGACGGTGTTGCTCAGCCGGAGGAGTGGTTTGGGCTGAACCCGGCGGTGGGATAGGACTCGATGGAGGAGATTGCCTCCAGCAACGAGGGCGAAGAAGATGAAGATGAGGACGGCGAAGACGTCGAGCCGGCTGGTGGAACAACCAGCCGACCTCAGGCCGACCGTGCCTCCAGCAACGAGGCGCGTGGAAGCGCGCCCTCTGCAGGAGGCGGCGACCAAGCCGAAGTTCGTCAGCCGGCCGCTCCTTCAGCCGGCATGACCGTCTCCGCCAACCAGTCTGGCTCATCGGCCGCTCCGCCAGCTTGACCTGCCGTCTTTATCTTTCCTGCTTTGTTGTCTTTGAACAATCTTTGTTAAGTTTTCGCAATTCCACCCACTGGGGGTGTATCCAAACTATGTTGAATGATGGCCTCTCGGAGGTCTTTTTATGTAAATATCATCATGTGCATGTTTGGTTTCCATTCGCGTATGCTTTTTTATCCTTAGGCTTTTTCCTTTGCCGCCTTCCCTCTTCGGGGAGGCAAGTACTTGAGCTTTCTCGGATTAAAGTGAAGTGAATGGAAACCGGCTGGCTGTCTACTCTGGTAGCCAGTCGGCGGTGTGAGAAAAACCGGCTTTTGTTATATTAGTCCGTTAGTCCCTAGCCGTTTTTCGTGTGGGCGCCCGTTCCTACCTTTAACTCTTGCCAGCCGGACAGTCGGTTCTTCGAACTGCGGCTTTTGGCAAGAGAAGGCTTGAGAGTCGGCACACTACTTGTCTGACTGCGGGTAGGACTTTTAACATAACTCTAGTCGGCCAATCCCCGAGCCGACTAGTCGAACTCGGTGCCGGACGGAATAAGTAAATGATACGACAAGGTCATACGCATGATATTTTTCATTCATAAATAAGGGATGGCAGTCCCCGAGCCCTCCTCGGGGAGCCTATTGTCTTGTACTTAATACAAAAGTTAGCGTGATACATACTGCCTTTCAACTGTAAAATCTTCGGAGGAGGTTGGCGTTCCATGGTCGTTCCGACTCCTTGCCGGAGTCGTCTCTCTTGCGCGCCTTCGGCTTCTGTGCATCGATCAGGTAGTAGGAGTCATTGCCTAGAGCTCTGCTAATGACGAAGGGGCCTTCCCAAGGGGCTGAGAGCTTGTGCTGGCCGGCTGTTCGCTGGATCAGCCGGAGCACAAGGTCGCCCTCTTGGAAAGATCTTGGCCTGACCTTCCGGCTGTGGTAGCGGCGCAAACCCTGCTGGTAGATTGCAGACCGGCTAAGGGCTAACAGCCGGCTTTCTTCTAGCAGGTCGACGCCGTCTTCTCGTGCTTCCTTGGCCTCCACTTCCGTGTACATGGTTACTCGAGGTGAGTCGAATTCGATGTTAGTTGGGATGACCGCCTCGGCACCATACACAAGGAAGAAAGGGGTGAAGCCGGTTGACTTGTTTGGTGTAGTGCGCAGACTCCAGAGGACAGCCGGCAGCTCATCGAGCCAACAGCCGGCTGGGCGCTCCAGAGGTACAACCAGTCGGGGCTTGATGCCGGAGAGGATGAGGCCGTTGGCTCGCTCGACCTGGCCATTTGACTGCGGGTGGGCGACGGATGCTAAGTCCAGCCAGATACCTTGGGCTGCGCAGAAACGTGCCAAGGCTCCTTTGGCAAAATTCGTGCCATTGTCGGTGATGATGTTGTGCGCCACGCCGTACCGAGTTGTTATGTCCGTGATGAACATCACGACAGTCGACCCATTCAGCTTCTTGATCGGCTTTGCCTCAATCCACTTGGTGAATTTGTCCACGGCGACGAGCAAATGCATCATGCCGCCGCGCGCCGTCTTGAATGGGCCCACCATGTCCAGTCCCCAAACAGCAAAGGGCCAAGTGAGGGGAATGGTCTTGAGTGCCGAAGCCGGCACGTGTTGCTTGGAGCTGAAGAGTTGGCATCCCTTGCAGTGTTTGACTAATTCTTTGGCGTCATCCAAAGCAGTCGGCCAGAAGAAACCATGGCGGAAGGCTTTGGCGACAAGTGATCTTGAGGTTGCGTGGTGGCCGCACTCTCCTTGGTGAATGTCTGTGAGGATTGCAATGCCCTTCTCTTGCTCGACGCACCGTTGGAGGATTCCAGTGACGCTGCGCTTGAGTAGTTCTCTGTTGACAATTGTGTACGCCCCGGCTCGATGCTGGACTTGTCTTGCTTCTGTTTCGTCAGCCGGCAGGTCTTGGTTTACTAGGAAGTTGAGGATGGACTGAGCCCATGATGGAGCCACGACTTCTTCTACTGCCAATGTGGCTACTGCCACCAGGGTGGGTGGGCTGGGCGGTGAGGTACTGGGGTCAGCCGCCGGCTGTTGTGTTGGAGCAATCCCCGGGCCGGCTACCGCAGTCCCCGAGCCGGGTGCGGCAGTCCCCGAGCCGGCCGCCGAAGTCCCCGAACCGGCCGCCGAAGTCGCCGAGCCGGTTGCCGAAGTCGCCGAGCCGGTTGCCGAAGTCGCCAGGCCAGCTGCTGAAGTCCCCGAACCGGCCGCCGAAGTCCTCGAGCCGGCTGCCGAAATCGTCGGGCCGGCTACGGGGGTCTTGAGGTCACCTACTAGGTTCTTCGAGCCAGACCCGGCCGCATCGGGGTCAGGCGGCACGAAGATGGAATCGGACTCTGAAGACGGCTTGATGGACTGCTTGAGGAGGCGTTGTAGAGCGACGCCGGTTGGAATTGCTTGCCGAGTGGAGCCTATTCGAGCCAGGGCATCGGCTGGCTCGTTGTCGGCTCGAGGTACGTGGAGGAACTCGCATCCTTCAAAGTATCCGCTGAGTTGTTGGACCAGGAAACGGTAGCTCGCCATATTCGCGTCCTTGGCGTCCCAGTCGCCGGATGATTGCTGGACCACCAGGTCCGAGTCGCCATAACATAGGATCCGGCAAATGCCAAGTTCTTTGGCAAGCCGAAGCCTGTGTATGAGCGCCTCGTACTCGGCCACGTTGTTGGAGGCGGCAAAGTGGATCTGTAGCATGTATCTGAGCTTGTCGCCTTTCGAAGAGGTAAGGACGATGCCGGCTCCCAAGCCGGTGCGCATCTTGGACCCGTCGAAGTGCATGCGCCAATGGGTGGAGTCGGGAGCCGGCGGCAGGTACTGGGTCTCGGCCCAGTCGACGAGGAAGTCGGCCAATGCTTGGGACTTGATGGCAGTGCGGGGTTGGTAGAAGATCATGTAAGGGGCCAGCTCGATGGCCCATTTTGCCACCCGGCCGGATGCATCCCGGCTGCCTATGATCTCGGCTAGCGGGGCAGTGCATACGACCGTGACAGGATGCTCTTGAAAGTAGGGCTTCAGCTTCTTGGCGGTGAAGTACACGCTGTAACACATCTTCTGGTAGTGGGGGTAGTTCTGCTTTGAGGCGGACAGCACCTCGCTCAAATAATACACCGGCCTCTGGACCGGCTGGGCTCGGCCTTCTTCCGGGCGCTGGACTACGATGACGGTGCTGACCACCCGGCTGGTTGCAGCGATGTAGAGGAGCATGGGCTCTTTCTCAGTCGGCGCCGCGAGGACAGGCGGCGTGACCAGCATCTTCTTTAGTTCGTGAAAAGCTTGGTCGTCCTGGTCGTTCCACTCGAAGTGAGTGCTCTTCTTCATGAGGCGGTAGAGGGGGAGAGCTTTCTCTCCGAGCCGGCTGATGAAGCGGTTCAAGGAGGCCAAGCACCCGGTGAACTTCTGGATGTCTCGAAGCTTGGTGGGGATCGCCATTCTCTCGATGGCCTTGATCTTCACCGGGTTGCATTCAATGCTGCGTTCGGAGACCAGGAAGCCTAGGAGCTGGCCGGCTGGCACTCCGAACATGCATTTCTCGGGGTTGAGCTTGATTTGGAACCGGCGTAAGTTCTCAAATGTTTCCTTGAGGTCTCCCAGCAAGGTTCCGCGCTTCTCCATCTTCACCACGATGTCATCCACGTAAACCTGAGCGTTTCTGCCGAGTTGCTTGAGCAGGCACTTCTGCATGCAACGCTGAAAGGTGGCACCGGCATTTCTCAAGCCGAATGTCATGGTCAGGTAGCAGAAGGCTCCAAATGGCGTGATGAAGGCGGTCTTCAGGCAGTCGTCCGGTTCCAGCTTTATCTGATGGTATCTGGAGTAAGCATCCAAAAAACTCAACAGCTCGCATCTGGCCGTGGAGTCTATCACTTGGTCAATCCTTGGCAGGGCAAAAGGATCTTTGGGGCAAGCCTTGTTGAGGCTCGTGTAGTCTATACACATGTGCCACTTGTTGTTCTTCTTTAGCACAAGGACTGGGTTGGCGAGCCACTCTCGAAAGAAAACTTCCATGATGAAGCCGGCCGCCAAGAGCCGGGCTATCTCCTCCCCTACAATCCTGCGCTTCTCCTCCGACAATCGGCGAAGGGGTTGTCTGACTGGCTTTGCGTCTTCTCGAACGTGCAGTTTGTGCTCGGCGAATTTCCTTGGAACACCCGGCATGTCCTTGGGGGACCATGCAAAGATGTCCCGATTCTCACGGAGGAAATCGGCGAGCTCGCCTTCCTATTTGTTGTTCAGGTTTGCCCCGATGACGGCAAACCTCTCTGGATGCTCGAGGTCAAGAGGTATCTTCTTCGTCTCCTTGGCCGGCTGGAAAGACCCTTGAGTATCATGCTCCTTAGGGTCGAAGTACACGGCCGACTGCTTGCCGGCTATGGCCACGACTCGGTCCAGCATCTTCTTCTCTTCGGCAATCACAAGGGACTCGGCCAGCCGGCTACTGGCCGCTGCGCGCTCGGAGGACTTCTTGTAATCACCGGCTACGGTGATGACGCCTTTGGTGCTTGGTATCTTCATCTTGAGGTATGCATAGTGGGGAACTGCCATGAATTTGGCCAAGGCAGGACGGCCCAGCAATGCATGGTAAGGGCTCTCCAGGTCCACCACTTCAAACCAGATCGCTTCCCGGCAGAAATGCTCCTTGTCCCCAAAAAGTACATCGATCTTGATTTTGCCGATGGGGGCACAGGACAGGCCGGGTACGATGCCGTGGAAAACTGTCCGAGTGGGCGTGAGCTGCTTTGTCTTGACGTTTAACTTCTCCAGGGTGTCACGATACAAGATGTTGATGCTACTCCCGCCGTCTATCAACACACGGGAGAAGCGGGCGGCGCGTCTGTCCGTTGCAAGGGTGGCTTCCAGGACCAAAGCATAAGAGCCGGGAGACGGCATCACCTCCGGATGGTCGGCCCGGCTCCAGCTGATGGGCTTTTCTGACCAATGCATGTGTCCAACGGGGTTGGCAGCGACCACGCCAACTTCCTGGCGCTCTTGGCGTTTGCTACGCCGGTCTTCGGGCTGGCTTGTAAAGACGATGTAGGTTGCTTGCTCATCAAGGAACTCGTCATGCACGGCTCCCACTGCGGGCCGAGCGGCCAGAGGCGGCGGGGCCGGAGGCGGCGGGCCGGCAGGCGGAGGCGGCAAGAGCCCCTCGCCCTTAGAGATTCGGGTGAGCCAATTGCACTTCCGGGTCGTGTGGTTGGACGGCTTCGCGCCGCTGTGGAACTTGCAAGGGGCGTCGAGGGTTTACTCGTAGGAGAAGGCGGGCTGCCAAGCCGGCCTGCCGCCCTTGGGCTTCTTGGGCGCCGGTCGTTCTTCGGGCGGCGCATCTTCGACTGTGGCCACCTGCCGGCTGGCGGGAGGGGGCGCGGGGCCCTTGCGCTTGTGGTCGTTCGAGTTAGGGTGTCGGCCGGAATCCCCAGCCGGTGTCTTGGGCGCCGGGTCGAGTACCTTTCCAGACGCGTCCACCCGAAGCTCGGTCTTCATCGAGGAGTCGGCGGTGGCGTACTTGTCCGCTATGTCCAGAAGCTCGTCGAGGGTAGCCGGCTCGTCGTAGAGGAGCTTGTGCTTGAGGAGGGTGCCTTCTCGGCATCCGGCTGTGAAGTATTCTATGGCTTGCACCTCGTGCACCCCTTCACAGGAGTTGCGGAGCTCGGCCCAACGCGTGAGGTAATCGCGAGTGGACTCGGCGGGGCCTTGTACGCACAAGGAGAGCTGTCTGGGCTTGGGAGCCCGCTTGTAGGTGCTGGTGAAGTTGCGGATGAAGGCTTCCGTGAAGTCTAGCCAGCTGTTGATGCTACGCGGCTTGAGGCTATTGAGCCAGGTCCGCGCCGTGCCTTGCAGCATGAGGGGCACGTACTTCACGGCAACGCGCCGGTTGTCGTTGGCTATGCTAACCGCCGTGGAGTAGTCGATCAACCAATCTTCCGGCTTCACGGAGCCGTTGTACTTGGGAGTGTCTCTTGGGAGCGAGAACCCTTTGGGAAAGGGCTCGTCACGGATGCGGGGGCCGAAACAAGGCGGGCCGACATCGTCTTCTTCTTCCAACGCCAGGGATTGCGCTAGGCGGTCGATCCGGTGGCGGGCGTCGTTCTCACTGATTCCTTCGCGGCGGCCTAGCCGGCCGCTGAGAGTCGGGTGCGCCACTGGCGGCGAGGCGGGATATCTCTCTCCACGGAGCGGAGGCGGAGGCGGGTCGCCCCGCCATTCCATGGCTCGGGGATGACCGTCCGCGTCTCGCTCGATGGAGATCCGGGTCCGGCTGCGGCTGGCAGCCGGCTCTTTCTCGCGTCGCGCGCGGGTATTGCTCGTAGTCGGCGTCCAGGACGTCGCGCCGTGTTCTCGGCGCGGGGGAAGGCTTTCCACGCGGGCGTCGGCTTCGTGTCGCTGCGCGGCTGCGTCAATCAATTGCTGGATGCGCCGGGTCATGTTGGGGAGGTCTTCGGCCTCCAAGCCGTCCAACTCGTCTACAGCCGCCTGGGCAGCACGTAAGTTCTCGAGCGGCGTGGCATAGACCGGGCGGTCGACTCCCAGTGTGTCGGTGATGATGGCGCCGCGTTGCTTGACAAGGCCGGCCCGGCTTGGCCCGCCCGGGGCCGGCGTGCCGAAGGCGGCGCGGTCAGCTTCGCGCCAGTAGGCCTCAGTGAGGCGTCTTACGGAGGCCAGTCTCCGGCCCTCTGCGAGGAGGGCGAGGCGGTGTGCCTCCAGTGCTTCGTCGTCGGCATCAGCCGGGAGGGAAGCGGACAAGTCGTGGGCCGCCGCGCGCGAGGCGTCGTGGGCGCTCTCGTCGGCCAGGCCGCCGTGGCCGACAACCATCACTTCAGTAGTGACAGCATCGCAGCCGTCGGCTCGAGGAAGCGGGTCGTTGTAGATCGCGACGTTGGTGGGGAAGGTGTCGTAGGAGGCCGTGTCGGAGTCGACAGGCATCGGGTCGATGGAGCCAACCGACTCCAGGTCCGCAACGGGCTCGCTGGAGACGTGGAGCTGGCCGAGAAGGTTGGCGAGGTGGTCGGTGCCCGCATCGGAGGCGAGCTTGTCGGAGATGAAGGTCTCGTCGGGGAGATCGGCGAGGCCGCTCGCCGCGCAGACGCTGGTGACGCCTTGCAGCGCGTCGTGGCAAGCGCCATCGGGCGTGTCGGGCTGGCTACGCTCGCTGGGGAGGAAGAGGGTTCCCGTCCAGAACAGGTCTCCGGACGACGGTGCACCTGGCCCCACGGTGGGCGCCAAATGTCGGGTGGTAGGTGCGACATATGCCAACGGGTGGCTTATCATTGTGGGAGCCAGTAAGACATCGCCGGTGCCTGGAAACGGGATAAGGCGAAGACATGCACGCCGGGGGATCTTACCCAGCTTCGGGGCTCTCCGTGGAGATAACACCCCTACTGCTGCTCTGCGGGGTCTCCGCATGTTCACTAGATGAATCAAGTAACTACACAACGCTCCTTGAGCTGTCTAGGGGGAGGAGGAAGAAGGGCACGGCTAGCCTGCTTCTACTCCCGGTGTGGTGTCTAGAACTAGTAAGGGGTCGAACCCTTTGCATGGGTGCTCCGGGAGGTTTATATAGGCCTACCCCCCGGGGGTACAATGGTAATCCGACTGGGCACGGGGCCCAGCCGTCTGTGACTGTGCTCGCCGGCTTCTGCGCCGGCTGCTGGGGCCCGCCGACTGGTGGGTCCCGCCGGCTGCCGGCCCCTTGGGCGACAGGCAGGCCCCACTATCCAGGGCCTGGTCGGCGGCTGGTTGCTGTGGCTCCATCTTGTTGACGTGAGCTTCATCGTGGTAAGCGCGGCTACAGTACTGCCGCCTGTCGGGCGATCGCTGTAGCCTTACCGCGTCTTGTCTCCTTAACGGGGCGTCCTCTTCGAGGAAAGCGGCAAGCCAGCTGCGGGGAGCCGGCTCTGTCTGGGGTCGACTAGTGGGAGGTGCGGCCGCCTTCGGGCGTCTCTCTGCTCAAAGGGGCCCACCGTCGGTGGGCCACACTGGCGGCCCGTCGTGGGTGATGCCAAAGTCAACATGGCAACAGTGCTGCGCCGGACGGGTCACGCCTACCCCGTACGGCGCACTGTGCCAGGCGTGCTCCGGGTTTCGGGGGTGGCAGGCTTTACTGTAGCCACGACCCGTCGCACCGCCGTTAGGTGGGTGCAAACTTTGTGGGTACGGTCTTGACCGCTTTATAGGGAGCCGGCTTCTTGGATTCGGCCTTCTCATGAGGGCTAAAGTCGGACCGCCTTCCGAAAGCCGGCCTGGGTTTCAGCCAGCTAGGGGAAGGCGGCCCCACGTCTTGGATTCTTGAGAGCCGGGCGGGCTCGCAACTTTTTTCAGAAGGGCCAGGGGGAGCCGGCTAGGCTACCCATGGCTATTTACTCTGACATGCCTTCTAGCCGGATTTTAGATCGTTTGTCATAGCGGACCTTTTCGCTTTGACCTCGGGACCCAATAGTCCGGAGTGTGTCCGAATACCCTCGTGGTTATATAAAAACCGAGGCATGCGTGGAGACAAGGCGTAGGGGTCATTAGTGCTTTATCAGACAAGTGCCCAACTAGTTATGTTATATTACATGGTTAGTAAGAAACATCTTCCAGGGAGAATAGTTCCGTTAGGGGTTCCTTTCCCTCGGAGGCATGCCCTAAAGTGCATGTTCGGACTGCGAAAAAAGCAGAAAAACATCTGGGGGCAGATAAATAAATATGTAAGAAATCTTCTTTTATTTCACCGACCGAATATTCCCTTAAGAACACTAGCTTTCGGCTTCACCCAGTCTGAGGTACACGTCCGGCTGACCCGGCGGTAACAATCGCAGAGGTGCTCCCTTTACCACCTAGCCGAACAATCAGGAGCGTAGGGGTAAGCATAGGAGCCAGGCAACCCAGCTTGGCCAAAACTTAAGTCATATCGATGCATATAATGGCGAATAAAAGGTACATGCGGAAGTGTGACGCATGTGTTGGGCATGAAGCCCGTATAAATAAGCTTCTGTTAAAGAAGCCCCCAGGTATAATGAGCGCGGATAGCGTGTCAAGTGTGTGCGAACAATGCGCAAACGAGCCTTCAGAGGCTTGCAAGAAAAAGGAGGGAGAAGGAGAAAAATAAAAGACAGCTAAAGTATAAAATATAGACGGAGGAAGGAGACGAACTCAGAATCCAGCGCTAGGCGTAGAATCTTCGGAGACGGGCTGCGTTCCATTGGTTCGGCTCGAGTCGGTTATCCGACGCGTTTCGCAGACGGTACGCTCCGCCGGTCAGGACTTGGTCGATGACGAAGGGACCTTCCCATTTGGGCTTGAGTTTGTCCTTTTTCTTGTCCGGCAGTCGTAGAACTAATTCGCCAACATTGTAAGCTTTGGCCCGTACTTCTCTGCTTTGATATCTTCGAGCCTGCTGTTGATAGAATGCGGAACGAGCTTTTGCCACGTCGTGCTCCTCCTCCAAGGCGTCCAAACTGTCCTGCCGATCGAGCTCGGCTTCTCTTTCTTCGTACATGCGCACGCGAGGTGAGTCATGAATTATGTCGCAGGGCAAAACTGCCTCTGCGCCGTATACCATAAAAAATGGTGTGAATCCGGTAGTGCGATTCGGCGTGGTTCGCAGCCCCCAGAGTACGGAGTCGAGCTCCTCTACCCAGTGTGTATTAGATTCCTTGAGGGACCGCACTAGTCTGGGTTTAATGCCGCTCATGATTAGACCATTTGCTCGCTCGACTTGACCGTTAGTTTGTGGGTGATAGACTGAAGCGTAGTCGAGCTTGATGCCCATGTTTTTGCACCAGAGTTTGACCTCGTCGGCCGTGAAGTTCGTGCCGTTATCAGTGATGATGCTGGGGACGCCGTAACGGTGTACTACCCCTGATATGAAGTCTATCACCGGTCCGGATTCGGCCGTCTTAACGGGCTTGGCCTCTATCCATTTGGTGAATTTATCCACCATGACCACACTACTAGGAAAAGGGCTATAGATAGGATTGATACTAATGGCGCACCGAGGAAGCAGTGCGCCACTACTATATACTAATGGCGCACCAGTTGGTGATGCCCCATTAGTGTGGAAGACACTAATGGCGCACCAAAGACATGGTGCGCCACTAGTATTAATTTTTTTTTCATTTTTCCATACATACTAATGGCGCATCAGGTCGAAGTGCGCCATTACTCTGTTCTAACTAGTAATGGCGCACGAGGCAGATCGTGCACCATTACTATATTTTTTTATTCTTTTTTTTGCAAAACTACTAATGGCACACTCTGGCCAGGTGCGCCATTACTAGTTTAGACTAGTAATGGCGCACTATGACCTGGTGCGCCATTAGTA
>NC_041380.1:590224897-590229289 GCF_002162155.2 Triticum dicoccoides
TATTTTACTTTTCTGCAACACTACTAATGGCGCACCACCTGCAGGTGCGCCATTAATAACCAGGGTTACTAATGGCGCATTTGCTACTGGTGCGCCATTAGTAACCTGGGACCCCAACAAGATATTTTGGACAGCCCCACACCTACCCACTCACTTTCCCCACTTCATTCCCTCCACCTCCTTCTCCAAGCTTTCGGCTGCCTCTTCCTCCTCACCTCATTTCCACCATAGATTCATCAAAATTAAGTGGTGAAATTACCTTTTTTTGATAGGTAAGTAAGGGGAAAGCTATCTTCATGATGTAGATCTACTTTTTTTCTCCCTAGCTCACTCCAACAACGTGCACATGCACTTTTTGTGGCCTGGCTAGATCTATGTATGTTTGTGGTGTTGCTTGTGTTTGTGGTGTTGCATATATGTTTGTGTTTGCAGGTATCGGTATTTGAAATGCGATAGTTGCCAATATTTTGCCGGAATGTTGATTCATTTCCGTTTCGGTGAGAATTTTGGCACTATGTATTCTTTTTGGTCCTATTTTTAGGGAAGGTCATGCCAAATTTTTTCTTGGTTCTAAAATATCGTTTTGCTCTACCCCGCAGGCGACCATGGTCCGCATGATGACCGAAGGCATCGTGAATAGGTTTTTGAGCTCCGCGAAGGCCGAGATGCTTCAAAAGAACGAGACGGAGATAAGATGTCCGTGTCGAAGATGCAAGCTGAAGAGCCTTATTGCGGACCCGGATTCCGGGCAGGTGCGGGACCACCTGCTCTTGCGTGGTTTCATGGATGGCTATCGGTGGCAAGGTGATGAAGATGACTATGAAGTCGTCCATGGGGGCCGGGCAAGAAATGAGGAAGGGCAACAAGACAAGTATCACCGCGGCGAGGGCGGGCGAGAAGACGAAGAATCTCTAGGACATGATCACGGCGGTGATGCTGTACACAGTCATCATGTAGAAGATGTCGTACATGATGATGAGGAAGATCAAGACGAAGGGCATGATCATGAAGATGAAGATGCCGGAGCAGACGACGATGGAGGCTGGGTACAGGACCCTCATATTCAAGAGCTGCTTCTCAAGCAGACGGATAACGCAAGAGCTGCCGCCCGAGAGAAAGCCAAGCTGGATCAACTGGAGATAGACGCGGTTACTCCATTGTATGAAGGATGCAGGCCCGAGGATACCCGCCTGAAAGTAACGCTCATGGCTCTGGAGATGAAGGTAAAACACAAAATGACCGACGCATGCTTCGACGAGAACATGTCATTCTGGCACGAACGTCTTCCCAAGGGGAACAAGTGCCCGACCAGTTTCGAGGAGGCGAAGAAAATCGTGTGTCCTCTATATTTACCGCACGTGAAATACCATGTGTGCATGAACAATTGCATCATTTATCGGGACGAGCACGCGGAGTCTACCATATGTCGGGTGTGCGGCGTCACTCGATACAAGAAGAGGAAGAAAGCTCCTCGAAAATCGGTGTGGTACTTTCCGATCACTCCTCGTCTGCAGCGGTATTTCGCGGACCCTAAGGTAGCAAAGCTCCTGCGTTGGCACGCGGATAGGGAGGAGAATAAGCGGGAAGATGACGGAAATGATCCGGAGATAAATAAAAAAGACAAGATGCTGAGTCACCCTAAGGATGCGAGCCAGTGGCAAGCGTTGAACTTTGAATACCCAGAATTTGGGAAGGATCCAAGGAACATCGTGCTGGGCGCGAGCACCAATGGAGTCAATCCGTTTGGCAGCCAGAGAAGCACACATAGCACCTGGCCTGTGTTTGTGTGGATGTACAACCTTCCCCCCTGGTTGTGCATGAAGAGGAAGTACATTCACATGAGCATGCTAATTGAAGGGCCGAAACAACCAGGGAACGACATCAATCTGTATCTGGGGCTGCTGAAGGAGGAGCTAGACACGCTGTGGAAAACGCCAGCCAATATGTGGGACGCTGCAGAGAAAGAATATTTCCCTATGAGAGCCGCACTGCTCACGACGGTGCACGACTATCTCGGTTACGGATATCTCGCGGGGCAGGTAGTCCACGGATTTTCTGGATGCGTAAGGTGCATGGATGACACAACGTATCGCCAGCTAGATAGAGATCCAGGGTCTTTGAAAACCGTCTTCATGGGACATCAAGGTGGCTTCGCGACGATGACCCGTGGAGGAAACGCAAGGATCTGTTCGATGGTGAAACCGAACCCCGAAAATGCCCGTGTACAAGGAGCGGCGAAGAAATAGACGAGCTGTTGAAAAATTGGAAAGACTGCCCACTGCCGGGAAAGAAGCAAAAGGCGCCAGAGCCGGGAGAAAAGCGAAAGGCGCCGGAGCCGCTGCTGAAGGTATGGAAAACGAGGTCTGTTTTCTGGGACTTGCCGTACTGGAAGATCCACCGTGTGCCTCACAGCCTTGATGTCATGCATATCACGAAGAACGTGTGCGAGAGTCTGCTTGGTACCCTGCTCAACATGCCAGAGAGGACCAAAGATGGGCCGAAAGCAAGGGCAGACTTGAAATCAATGGGCATCAGGCAGGAGCTTCACGCTAATGATGATGATGATGATGATGATGATGATGATGATGAGGCGAAGCAGGACACAGAAAGTCGTCGCAAAGGCAAAAAGGCCAAGAAGACCGGAAATAACTACCCTCCCGCGTGCTTCACTCTAAGTCAGGAGGAGATCGAGCAGTTTTTCACCTGCCTCCTAGGAGTAAAACTTCCTTACGGTTACGCGGGGAAGATAAGCAGATACCTAGACCCAGTGAAGCAGAAGTTCAGCGGGATGAAGTCTCACGACTGTCACGTGCTGATGACGCAGATACTTCTAGTTGCAATCCGTGGGATCATGGACGCGCACGTGCGTGAAACGCTATTTGGCCTATGCAACTTTTTCGACGTCATCTCTCGGAAGTCGATTGGCGTGAGGCAACTCAGATGGCTACAGGAAGAGATCGTGGTGATACTATGCGAGCTTGAGATGTATTTCCCGCCCGCATTCTTCGATGTTATGGTGCATCTGCTGGTCCATATCGTGGAGGATATCATCCAACTCGGGCCGACGTTCCTACACAGCATGATGCCGTTCGAAAGGATGAATGGTGTCATCAAAGGATACGTTCGCAACATGTCACGTCCAGAGGGAAGTATAGCCAGGGGCTTTCTGACCGAAGAGTGCATCTCCTACTGCACGAATTATCTAGGCATCGAGAACCCCGTTGGTCTGCCCGTCAACAGGCACCTAGGCAGGCTCGCTGGATGGGGTCACCGTGAGCGTCGCCGCGAAATGCATGTCGACTTCGAGGGTCGACTAGCCGACTTTGAAAGAGCAAACCTAGTCGCGCTACAACACATAGACGTGGTCGATCCTTGGGTGGTAGAGCACAAACCTTTATTGAGAAGACGTACAATGACCGAGGCCAACAGAGGACGGACGAAGATATAATCAAAGAGCACAACTCATGTTTCACGCGTTGGTTCAAGCAGAAGCTTCTGTCGTACCCTTTACATGAGGATTCTTCCGCGGAAGAACAACTCATATTCGCCTTGTCA
Source organism: Triticum dicoccoides (assembly GCF_002162155.2). Taxonomy (NCBI): domain Eukaryota; kingdom Viridiplantae; phylum Streptophyta; class Magnoliopsida; order Poales; family Poaceae; genus Triticum; species Triticum dicoccoides. Next base: position 590,228,453 of record NC_041380.1, read on the forward strand.
CAGGGCGTCGAGCACAACCTGATGACCTATGAGGCGTACGATATCAACGGCTACACATTCTATACCGAGGACAAGGACATGAAGAGCGATGGTTACCAGAACTCCGGGGTAACGATGGAATCCTACACCGGCAACGACAAGGACAGATACTACGGAAGGATCGAGGAGATCTGGGAGCTGAGCTACGCTGGAGAGAAGGTCCCGATGTTCCGTGTCAGATGGGCCAAGAGCGTCCTAAAAGAAGACCGGTATTTCACCACCATGGTTATACCCGAAGCCAAATCCAAGACCGCGGGCGCAAACGTCACCGTGAAAAATGAGCCATGGGTACTGGCTTCCCAAGTGGACCAATGCTTCTTCATTACCGACCCGTCAAAGCCTAGTCGTGTTGTCGTGAGGAGAGGCAAAAGGAAGATCATCGGAATGGATGGAGTAGCCAATGAGCAAGACTTCGACAAGTACGGCGACCCGAAGATCGAACATGACGACGACGATGAAGTAGCAGCACACACCACAAGAAGAAGCAGGACAACCCTACCTAAAGGACGTCCGTTCCACAGAAGAACTCCATTTGCAAAAAAGAAGGGCAAGAAGATTGTGAACAGATAGCTAGCTAAGATCGATTGTATTTAAATCGTAGTCTTCATTTCTCAATTGTATTTCATGGGCACTTTTTGATATCATGAATATTTTTAAATTTCATGGACACTTTTTGATCTTGATCTCGATCCCACCCGCACCCTCCCCCGCTAGCTCCATCGCCGCCGACGACCCACCGCAACCCTCCCCCGCTAGCTCCACCGCCGCCGACGACCCACCGCAACCCTCCCCTGCTCC
>NC_041380.1:590230095-590255999 GCF_002162155.2 Triticum dicoccoides
CTCGCCTTCCTAGCCCTCGAAACCCTAGAAACCTGTGGCGCCTCTCCGCTCGAGCTCCACCGTGCGAGGCGACAGGCAAGGCGGCGGGCGGAATCTGCTTCAACACCGGGCCAGCAAGCCACGGAAGCAGGGCGCGACGGCGCTCGACCCCTCCACCCCCCCTCCACCTCTTCTTCCTCGGGGAAGCAGAGCCGAAGCAGAAGAAGAGCCGAACTCGCCGCTGTAGACGTGCTCGCTCGCCCCCAGTAGACGTGCTCGCCGCTGTAGACGTGCTCGTCGGGGCCTCTCCTCCACGTCACCGGTGAGCCACCGTGCCCTGCCCTCTCCCTCTCTGCTCCTCCCTCCTTGCCCTCTCCCTCTCTGCTCGATCCTCTCTCTTCTGTCTCCACCTTTTGTTCTTGCCTGTGAGGTGTTTGATTAAATGTCAATTCAAACGATTGATGCAGCCGTGTCCATCGGAGCACCACGACCGCGTCTGCGACCTCGTCCCTGCTCCACCGCCGTATACGACCTCGTCTGCAACCGCGTCCGTCGAGGTGAGTTCACCAAAATTCAGTAGTGTGTGCACCAAAATTCAGTGTTGTCTGCATTTTGGTTGTAATCTGGGTTAACTATGATTTTTCCCTTTATTGGCTTTGCTATTATGAACATAAACAGTTGGTAGCAATTTCAAGTGATATATATGTGGTACATTGCCATTAATGAAATAAATGGAATCATTCATCTCATTCCATGCATGGTGTGTGTATGATGCTATCAAGATTTAGTGTTTTCCTTGCTGCAACTAATATTGCAGCAAGATTCTAGTTAGAAGTTCCTTTGCAATACTACATTCTTCCAACTAATGCAAGCAAAATCAGAGAAGCCACTCCTTCTAACTACACTAGAGATTGTAGTTAAGTTCTAAATAATCACCCACTAATTGCACCCTTCTAATTAACTGCACAGGAGATCCACCCCTGTAACCACTCCAATGCATCAACAGAGAAGTTTGCTACATGATTGCCATTATACTCCTTGCTGCTAGTTGCATTATTTCTCAGTACTTTAGTGAGTAGCTTAACTTGTTTAAGTACTGCCAGTTAGTAGTACTGATATTAAATGATGCCTGAAATGATGTATTATGTATCTTTAGCATGATCTGTTTCACATAATAAATGATGCCTGAAATGAATTCTTGTGTAAGTGAAGGCTTGCTATGTTATTGCAGCCAGCTGTTTTCTGTTTCCTCATTTGGATTACTTAGTTATTTAGTTTATTATTACTTGGGAACAGTACTGTGAGAAAAAAATGATTATCTGCATTGCATTGTTAAATGTTGTACTAGGAAGTGACATGGAGCAGTGTAGTGGCATGGCCATTGACCTATGGCTGGCATCTAGACAGCACACACATATATACAGAGGCACATTGTGGTGCTGCTTTGTTTCTGTGATCACATTGTGGTGCCTGGCACATTTGCCCCATCATTTCGTTACCCCTTTCTCCTGAAATGTTGATTAATTTCCGTTTTGGTTGAGAATGGGGCACTCCTAGGTCAAGAAAATTAGCAAAGGTCATGCCCAATTTTCTTGACCTAGAAGATGCCCGATTCTCAACCAAAACAAAAATTAATCAGCATGTATCTTGACATCAACCAACTTTCTGGACACATCCCTCGACAACTAGGTTATCTTGAGAACTTAGAGGGGTTGTGGATTTGCTACAACACACTAACAGGTTCCATCCCAAACTGCCTAGGACTTGGACCTTAGCAACAACACACTAACAGGTTCCATCCCAAAACACCTAGGTAATATCACAAACATCTCTCAATTGTTCCTTGACAATAGCCCCAGTTGTGTATTCCCAGAGTACTGTAGTCAGTAGCTTAACTTGTTTAAGTACTGCTAATTAGTTGTACTGATATTAAATGATGCCTGAAATGATGTATCATGTATCTTTAGCATGATCTGTTTCAGATAATAAATGATGCTTGAAATGAATTCTTGTGTAAGTGAAGGCTTGCTATGTTGTTGCAGCCAGCTATTTTCTGTTTCCTCATTTGGATTACTCAGTTATTTAGTTTATTATTACTTGGGAAAAGTACTGTGGGAAAAAATGATTATCTGCATTGCATTGTTAAATGTTGTACTTGGGCACAATACCTTTTCATCCATCATTTACACTGTGAATCCAATACCAGTTGCCCATGCTGATTATTTCACTTCAAACAGGCCACCTAGTGGCACAAAGCTCCATCAAAAACAGAATCAAAGCAGTGTAGTGGCATGGCCATTGACCTGTGGCTGGCATCTAGACACCACACACATACATACAGAGGCACATTGACTATTACTATGGCAAGTACTGTGTCAAGTACTCCATGTGTTTTTGTTGGCAGTTTATCATGAAATTGCAGGTACCCCGAGAGGCCCTTGAGTTTGCCGGAATGTCGATTAACTTCCGTTCCGGCAAATTCGGGTACTCCATATGTCCTATTTTCAGCAAAGGTCATGCTGAAATTTTTCGTGAATTTTAGCATGACTTTGCTAAAAATAGGACATATGGGGTACTTGCGACTAATGCATGGGCCGGGGTATCTTAGTACTTAGTTAAGTAGGATCAACTGCCCCGCCATTCTTGCTGCATTAAACCATAGGTGGCAATAGAGCCAAGTGATTAGGCCCAACTTAGAATTCTCCTTAGCATCGATAAACCCTAGATGATAAACCCAACATAGGTGGCAATAGAGCCAAGTGATTAGTGCCAAGTGATTAGGCCCAACCTAGGGTGCCTCGGCTTAGGCTTTTAGGGTGCCTCGGCGTCGACAAACCCTAAATGATGAAAGCTTAGGCTTTTAGGGTGCCTCAGCGTCGACAAACCCTAAATGATGAGACCATGATCTTGTTCCTTGACAATAACCAACTTTTTGACCAAACTTTTTTCCTATTTAGAGCGAAACATGGCCCATAACGATGAGGCCGCTGGTTCGGGCGGCAAGCAATTCTGGGAGCTGTTCCAGGAGATGGAGGAACAACCTCACCGCTATGAGGACGCCGCGGAAGACACCGATCCTGACTACACAACCCCTAGTGGCGTCGGGGATGACACCACTGATGGTGCCGCCGAGGATGCCACCACTGATGATGGCGGCGCACACGCAGATGGCACCAACCAAAGAAGCAAAGGAAGGACTAGCGCCCGAATGCGCTCCGCACCCTCAAGGAGGAATTCACTCAAGTGGACTCCGACGGGAATCCAACGGAGCCCAAACATATAGTCAAGGGGTACTCGCTTCAGCTCGGGTGCATTCTCCGGAGCACCGTCTCGATCAACACCGATAACCTTAGGAATAAGGACCACGGGAATTTGCGCAACCTCCTCTTCACGAAGCTGCACGAACGATACAAGTTCCCCGCCGATTTGAAAACACACGCCTCTCAGGGAATAAAGTGAACAGTGCCGCCCTCACGAAGATTAGCACGGCCCTGTCTACTTGGAGAAGCGCGGTGAAGAGAATGATTGATAAAGGTGATAGTTATGAGAAGATCAAGGCGAAATATCCTTTGATGAGCGAAGATGAGTACAAGGAGTTCAAGATCAAGTGCGAGAGCAGCGCAACCTCCGAATCAAGTCAGTGGGGGAAAGAAATGTGGGAGTTGAACTTAGGGGAACACAAACTCGGTCCCGGCGGTTACAGAGTGGCGGAGCCTATATGGGACAAGGAGGATGCGGAGCGTGCCGAGCAAGGCCTACCGCCCCGCTTCGAGAAATACAGCGGTAACAAGCAGACCAGGAACTATGTCAGGGCCCGGTACAAGGAGGACCCGATAACAAAGGAGCTTACCACGGATCCGAAGACCAGGGCGCTTGAGCTTGTTCTGGTAAGGAATACATCCCCGCGTAATTAGCTCCATATGGTTGCACTCTAATTAATCCCCAATATTTCTAAATGGTTCATGTTCCTTTTGCAGGACACTGAAAGCAGTAGCGCGGGGTCGTCTTAGAGCTCCCCTTTCGACACCCCTTTAAATAGGGCATTGAACATAATGAAAAGCAAGGATAAGCTCACTAAGCCGACGTCAGCTGTTCGTGTGGCCGGCAAAGGCTTGTCCACAAAATGGGGGTCATACTATACCGCTGGTGTGCGGAAGGAGAAAAAGGCCAGCACGGAAAGCCAGACGCGCGAGGTTGAAGCACTCAAGGCACAAGTGGCGCGGATTCCGGAGCTTGTCCAAGAGCAAGTGGAACAACAACTGGGAACGAAGCTCAACGCCATGGTGCCTACGTTGATTCATGGGCTTCAGACGTGGATTGCGGGCAGCCAACAGGGGCCTCCCCCGATTCCCAGCTTCACGGCCAGCAACTCGCACAGCGCGCAGGCGGCGCCATTGGTGTCTCCGGCGGCGCCATTGGTGTCTCCGGCGGCGGCGCCATTGGTGTCTCCGGCGGAGGCGGTATTCATGTCTCCAGCGCCGGCACGGGCATTGGAGCTTAATGCACCCGGGTGTATGCCGGCCGGCACCTCGCCAGCAAGCGCCCCCTCCGTCAGTTGCACGCCCGCCGTTGGCGGTGCCTCGACATTAGCCGAGCTCGACGACATCACGGTAACTAAGCCTCTCGGCCGATGACTTCATCTCCTTGCCTTTGACTGAGCATCCCTGACGCCCTGTACATGTTTTTGCAGGGCACCGCCGACGTTCCTTGCACTCTTCTGCACTTCGTGGGCGCCGAGTTGGTCGATGTCGCCAAGGGCAGAATCATTCAACCGGGCAACCCCATGTTCCACGGTAATCCGATGCCACCCACAATGTATAGGGTTGAAGTGGTTCGGGTGCTGCCAGGCTGCGACGAGCTGTTACCTCCGGTTCGATCCGCTGGGGCCGACGAAGAAGATGAGATGACCCTCAGCGCCTGCGTAAACTGGCCCCTGCTTTGGCCGAAGAGCCAGATTCGTTTGGGGGCGAGGGACACCACCCCACAGACAAGACCGCCAGTCATGCCGGCGCCAAGCCATGGCAAGAACGCCGCAACGCTATCGGACCTGTCGGACATCCCTATGGCACAGGATCCGGACAGCCCTATGGCACAGGATCCGGACGACGACGACAACGACGACGGTACATTTACCAAAGTCGATAAGTACTTTGCCGAACATGGGTACGCTGACGAGTTCTGCGGGCCTCTTTCTCAAGAACCCAACCAAGACGACCGCAATCTAGCTGGTACGGCGGAGAAATCCAATTGCAACAGGCGTCGTCTGGCGTTCAGTTCTCAGGAGACACCTCCAGCTCCCGCCTTCACCGAGCCTCAGATAGCTGAGGTGCGAAATATTATCAGCCCCAACACGCTCAAGAAGGCGGTCTGTGAGCAGAACTCGGTCCCATTACAGGAGATCAAGAAGAAGGGACAGAAACGAAAGACTAACAAGGGCGCCGGTGCGAGCCAGCCGGCACCGAGTTCGATCCGTGCTCAGGACGGGCCACCTTCACCTAAGGATATCTCGAGGAGGGTGCATGTGGCGGGTAGGGCGATGCTACCGCCAAATATGTTGAATGCTGCAACCGGTGCTATACGGAGTCTGCACGACAGTGTTCTTTCTTTGGAGAAGCAGCGTCTCAGAGAGAAGGATGTGGCATACCCGGTTTTCATGGCCAAGGTGCCAGAGGGCAAGGGCTTTGTGGATGGTGACATCGGGGGTACGATCGTCCTGTGGTTTGATGACATCTTTGCTATGTTTAACCTTCATCCGCTGCACTACACCTTCGTTCGGCTGTTTTCGCTGAGTATGGAGATGTGGATCATTAGAGACAAGACCCCGGACATCGTGATAGTCGACCCCTTCTACATGTGTGCCAAGCACTTGAGCAGCGCTGGGGACCGCCAAGTTGCGAGTTCACACCTCGAAGGCATCATTCTGGCAAACCCAGATAAGGATAACTTCCTTGTGGCTTACTTTCCCGAGTAAGTCATCCCTTAACCGCCCCGTAACATATGATTTCATAGATTTCGATCGTTCTTTTTTTTTCTAACATTCCGTGTTCTGTGCAGTGACACACATTGCACACTCATCCTCTTAAGCCCGAAATATTCCATGGCCACGTATTTCGACCTGAACCATAACTCCAAGATAGACTACACAAATGTCAAGAAAGTTCTTGATGATGTTCTCCCCGGCTACGCCAAATCTAGAGGCACCTTCACCAGGACTGTTCGTAAGTACGGCAAGCACATGTTCTCACACAATACGAAGTTCTGCTGCATCAAGCAGCCGCCTGGCGGTCAGAAGGATGCCTACTACGCCCTCCATCACATGCGGGCGATCGTAAGGGACCATCATCAACTTCTGCTACCAGATAATCTCAAAGATTGGGCCGCGAACTTGTCGGCAATCTAGGACGCGGACCTCAGACAAGAATTCTTTCGCATCCAGTCGGACTTTGCGGACATCATCCATCAAGATGTCCTTCATACGTCAGGGCAGTTCTTCCTCAGATATCAACCGTCCAACAGTGAGATAGATGGAATGCTACAAATGTAGGGTGACAACGACCGCGATTTCATGACCATCACGACAGACGTCGGCTTCATCCACGCTCATGTCCGATGAGTCGAGTCGAAAGTAGTGATGTGTAGTTCTGAAACATTGATTGGCTCATGTTGTAATTAAACTTTAATGAATTCGTATGTCTCTTTGGTTTGGACAGTCATTCAACTTAGATGTAATCGATGCTATTTATTAGTAGGACCATGAATCATGCTATTAATGTCTTGCTTTTCTCTTCCGATCCTTTTGTTGCATACTTACATATTGCTTATGTATTGTCTGTTGTTTGGCTTGTGCATAGAGATGTCGTCGTATGTCGTGTACAAGGGTAAGGTTCCCGGAGTCTACGACGACTGGGAAGAGTGTCGGAGACAGGTTCACCGTTTCAGCGGTAACAGTTACAAAGGGTACACCACTAGGGCGGAGGCCGAATCTAGATACGCCCGCTATCTAGCAGGAGAGAGGAGGGAGCGTTGGAGGAACCGGATGAAGACCAGTTTGATCGCGATGATGCTCATCGTGATGACCACAACTCTCTTCTATGTGATGGTAGTTTAGATGATCGATATCGACTTGTAGTGTGAAGACAAACTCGATACTCACGATCTTGAGACTTGTAATGTTTTGTCTTTGTTCGGTCTTTTGAATTCGGAGACTAATATGATGAATTGTATTCGGAGACTAATCTTCTATTGTATTCGATGAATCTGATGTTGCTGTGTGCTGCTGTCTATATTCTGTCCAATAATATATTTTTTAACCAGTGCAAAAATCAGAAAAGTAAAAAAAACAAATATTCATACTAATGGCGCATCACCACCAGGTGTGCCATTAGTATGCCAAAGGATACTAATGGCGCATCAACATAGCATGTGCCATTAGTATGACAAAGCACATGCTTAGGTATGGCCCCCCGGGAGGCACACTAATGGCGCATTGTGTTACATACTAATGGCCCACTGCTTGGTGCGCCATTAGTATACCAGATACTAATGGCGCACCAGTGGTGCGCCATTAGTTAAATATACTAGTGGCGTGCTACTAATGGCGCACTGGTAATGCGCCATCAGTAGGCAAAACCAGTGCGCCATTAGTAGGCCTTTTCCTAGTAGTGCCAATAGGTATTTTTGCTTGTGGGTTCCTCCTTTAAGGGGTCCAACCATGTCAAGCCCCCAGACCGCGAACGGCCAGGTGATGGGTATGGTTTTGAGGGCGGTGGGTGGCATGTGACTTTGATTAGCAAAGAGCTGGCAACCGACGCATCGTTGGACTAAGTCCTGAGCATCTGCCCGGGCCGTCGGCCAATAGAACCCTGTACGGAAGGCCTTGCCTACAAGGGCCCGGGCTGCGGCGTGGTGCCCACCGAGTCCGGCATCAATTTCAGCCAGAAGATTTTGCCCTTCCTCTTCGGAGATACACCTTTGAAGGACTCCGATTGTGCTTTTCTTATAAAGCTCTCCCTCATGGACCTTATAGGCTTTTGATCGCCGTACTATGCAGCGGGCCTCGTTTTGGTCCTCGGGAATTTCATGTCTAGTTAGGTAGGCTAGGAATGGTTCTGTCCACGGGGCAATGACTGCCATTATTACATGGGCTGAAGATGTTACTTCGTTGGTAGAACCACCGATTGTGTCAGAATGTTCGGTGTCGGGCAGTGCGGTTGGGTCCGGGTTGTTATTTCCGGATTCCCCCACCCATAGTACGGATGGCTTGAACAGCCTCTCTAGGAAGATGTTGGGAGGGACGGCATCGCGCTTTGCGCCGATGCGTGCCAATACGTCTGCTGCCTGGTTATTATCCCGGGCTATATGGTGAAATTCGAGCCCTTCGAACCGAGCTGACATTTTTAGGACGGCGTTGCGATAAGCTGCCATTTTCGGATCCTTGGCATCGAAGTCTCCATTTATTTGGGATATTGCAAGGTTCGAATCCCCGCGCACCTCTAGGCATTGAATGCCCATGGAAACTGCCATCCGGAGACCATGTAGAAGGGCCTCGTATTCGGCTGCGTTGTTGGAGTTCGTATACATTATCTGGAGTACATATTGAACTGTATCTCTAGTTGGGGACGTCAGAACGACGCCATCCCCCAGGCCAGCCAACATCTTCAAGCCGTCGAAGTGCATAATCCAGTTGGAATACGCGCCGTACTCTTTAGGGAGTTCGGCTTCAGTCCATTCGGCGACGAAGTCGGCCAGAACCTGCGACTTAATAGCTCGTCGTGGCTTATAGGTTATGTCGAATGGGAGCAGCTCAATGGCCCATTTGGCAATCCAGCCCGTTGCGTCGCGGTTGTTTATAATGTCATTCAGAGGTACTTCGGAGGCTACTGTTATCGAACACTCTTGGAAGTAGTGTCGCAGCTTCCGGGATGCCATGAACACTGTGTACGCTATCTTTTGATAATGCGGATACCGTGACTTGCACGGAGTTAGGACAGTGGACACGTAGTAAACTGGTTTTTGAAGGGGGAACTTGTGTCCGTCCGTTTCTCGTTCGACAACGAGTACCGCGCTTACAACTTGATGGGTTGCCGCGATATATAATAGCATTGGTTCACCCATGTTGGGCGCGGCCAGGACCAGATTTGTTGCCAATATGGCTTTTATTTCTTCGAGTCCGGCCGTGGCGGCATCCGTCCACTCGAAGTGTTCGGTGCGCCGGAGTAGGTGACAACGGGGTAATGCCTTTTCTCCCAAACGGGAGATAAAGCGGCTTAGAGCCGCCACGCATCCAGTCAATTTTTGTATTTGTTTGAGGTCTTTTGGGATATCCAATTGTGACAGGGCTCGGATCTTGGCTGGGTTTGCTTCAATTCCTCTACCGGATACAATGAAGCCCAAGAGCTTTCCGGCTGGTACGCCGAAAACGCATTTTTCTGGGTTGAGCTTCATGTCATATGCTTGGAGATTATCGAATGTGAGCCTCAAGTCGTCTACTAGAGTTTCGACATGCTTGGATTTGACGACCACATCGTCTACGTATGCCTCCACTGTTTTGCCGATCTGGTTTGCCAGACATGTCTGAATCATGTGCTGATATGTTGCGCCGGCGTTTTTGAGCCCGAAGGGCATTGTGTTGAAGCAGAATGGGCCGTATGGAGTGATGAATGCCGTTGCGGCTTGGTCTGGCTCTGCCATCTTAATTTGGTGGTAGCCGGAGTATGCGTCGAGGAAGCACAATGAATCGTGCCCTGCGGTAGCGTTGATAATTTGATCGATGCGGGGGAGGGGGAAGGGATCCTTTGGGCAGGCCTTGTTAAGGTCCTTGAAATCGACAAATAGGCGCCAGGATTTGTCCTTCTTTGGTACCATCACCAGGTTTGCTAGCCAGTCCGGATGTTTTATATCTCTGATGAATCCGGCCTTTAGTAATTTGGCTAGCTCCTCTCCCATGGCCTGTCTCTTGGGTTCGGAAAAACGCCGAAGAGCCTGTTTGACTGGCTTGAATCCTTTTAGGATATTTAGGCTGTGCTCGGCCAGCCTGAGTGGGATTCCTGGCATGTCTGAAGGGTGCCAGGCAAAAATGTCCCAATTTTTGTGTAGGAATTCTCGTAGTGCGGCGTCTACATCAGGGTTTAATTGTGCCCCGATGGAGGCCGTTTTTGTAGGGTCCGTTGGATGGACTTGGAATTTGACTATTTCGTCCGCCGGTTTAAAAGAGGTGTTCTTGGATCTCTTATCGAGTATCACATCGTCCCTGTTCACCGTGGAGCGCAGCACAGTGAGTTCCTTGGCCACTAGGGCTTCGGATAGTGCCTCAAGGGCCAGTGCGGCTGTCTTGTTTTCGGTGTGGAGTGCTATGTCCGGGTCATTGGTAAGAGTGATGATTCCGTTGGGCCCGGGCATTTTGAGCTTCATGTACCCGTAATGGGGTATAGCTTGAAAAATTGTAAATGCCTCTTGCCCTAATAAAGCGTGATATCCACTGCTAAACGGGGCCACCTGGAACGTGACCTCCTCGGACCTGTAATTATCCGGCGTGCCGAATACCACATTTAGTGTGATTTTTCCTGTACAGCATGCTTCCCGACTGGGGATTATTCCTCTAAAGGTTGTGCTGCTTCGCTCAATGCGGCTCCAGTCTATTTCCATTTTTTGGAGGGTTTCCTCGTAAATGAGGTTCAATCCGCCGCCGCCGTCCATGAGTACCTTGGTAAGGCGAAAGTCGTCCACTATTGGACTGAGGACCAATGTGGCTGGTGCTCGGGCTGTTCGGAATTTAGGTTCGTCACTTGCATTAAAGGTAATAGCCGTGTCACTCCATGGGTTTATTGTTGCTACCTGGTAGACTTCGGCAAGGCTGAGGAGTGTTCGTTTCCGCATATTATTTGATGCGAAAGTCTCGAAGACTGTTAATGCCGTACTGGTATTGCTGGGCTGGTGCTCTGGAGCTAGAAGCTCTTCGCCACTTTTGGCCACCTGCCGTAGTATCCAACATGCTCTAAGGCTATGAGTTGGAGTGGCGCCCTCTGTACTATGAATTTTGCAGGGTCCATTGAGCCATCCCTCCAATACGGTTCCATGCCCTTTAGAGGGTTTTTGCTTTTTGGTATTTAACCCAGGTGCCTGGTGATGATGCACTCTTTTATTCCGGACTAGGGTTGTATTCAGGGCCGGATTATCCCAAAATATGATTTCGGTTTTCCAGGCGCTCTCCATCGCACAGTACTTTCGTACTATGGACGCCAGGTCAGCAAAGCGTGTAATTTCACGACGACTTATGGCGTTTAGGATTCCCTTGTCCGTGAAATTATTGCAGAAGAATGAAATTACGTCCTCTTCGCGGCAATCCTTTATCCTGTCCATAACCAGGAGGAATCTGGCCCAGAAATGGTGTACTGTTTCAGCGGGCTCTTGCCGGATTTGGGATAGATCGCTTATGTTTGGGTGGGCGGGTGGAATTGAATTCGGAACCCCGTCCAATCTAAGACTCAGGGGCCAAGAAGTTTCCGAGCTTGGAAGCTTGGTTTCTTGGATGTTGTCCAACGAATCTAGCCCGCTGCCTGACTTTAGGTTCAGGGCTTGAGTGACATCCCTCCCTCGGCGGGGATCCGGCATGGAGGGATTGGGAATCCAAACATAGCTAGTCCTTGAGATAGAAGAAGGGTCGCCGTATTGTTCCTCTACCACAACAACGTGGTGGGTAACCTGGGGAGAGTTGATCTCTCTTAGATCGGTTTTAGGCCCAATCTGATCGTAGTCTGTGGCGACTCCCAGGGCGGCGATGCGATCCAAGAGCTTATTTAAGGAGGTGAGCTCCATCGGATCTAGCTGCTCGGCGAGTTCCGAGTTAACGTGAAGATTGCTTTCGATGACCCAAGAAGTCATCGTCGGCGCGGCGGCCGAACAGGCGGTCATAAGAAAACCGCCTAGCCGGAGAGTTTGGCCGGTGGCCAAAGCTCCTTTAGCAACGGTGCCGTCTTTAAAGATGGGATGAGGCATCCTTCCTGACGGCGACAGCACAGAGGAACTCTTAATGGAAGCACCAATGTCGGTGTCAAAACTGGCGGATCTCGGGTAGGGGGTCCCGAACTGTGCGTCTAGGCGGATGGTAACAGGAGACAAGGGACACGATGTTTTTACCCAGGTTCGGGCCCTCTCGATGGAGGTAAAACCCTACTCCTACTTGATTAATATTGATGATATGGGTAGTACAAGAGTAGATCTACCACGAGATCAGAGAGGCTAAACCCTAGAAGCTAGCCTATGGTATGATTGTTGTTCGTACTACAGACTAAAACCCTCCGGTTTATATAGACACTGAAGAGGGTTAGGGTTACACAGAGTCGGTTACAATGGTAGGAGATCTACATATCCGTATCGCCAAGCTTGCCTTCCACGCCAAGGAAAGTCCCATCCGGACACGGGACGAAGTCTTCAATCTTGTATCTTCATAGTCCAGGAGTCCGGCCAAAGGTGATAGTTCGGCTAGACACCCCCTAATCCGGGACTCCGTCACCCTCCGTGGTGGATGCCCCCTCCGGCGGAGCTCCGGAACAGGCCCCAAGATGGGATCTCGTGGATACAGGAAGGTACGGTGGTGGAATTAGGTTGTTGGCTCATGTTCTGATCGTCTGGGGGTACGTAGGTATACATAGGAGGAAGGAGTACGTCGGTGGAGCTTCGAGGGGCCCACGAGACAGGGGAGCGCCCAGGGGGGCGCGCCCTCCACCCTCGTGACCGCCTCGTGGCTTTCTTGACGGAGGGTCCAAGTCTCCTGGGTCTTATCTGATGAGAAAATCACATTCCCGAAGGTTTCATTCCGTTTGGACTCCGTTTGATATTCTATTTCTTCGAAACACTGAAAAAGGCAAAAAACAGCAATTCTGGGCTGGGCCTCCGGTTAATAGGTTAGTCCCAAAAATAATATAAAAGTGGAAAATAAAGCCCATTATAGTCCAAAACAATAGATAAAGTAGCATGGAGCAATCAAAAATTATAGATATGTTGGAGACGTATCAGGCATCCCCAAGGTTAATTCCTGCTCGTCCTCGAGTAGGTAAATGATAAAAAGAGAATTTTTGATGCGGAGTGATACTTTGGCATAATTTCAATGTAAATCTTCTTAATCATGGTATGAATATTCAGATCCGAAAGATTCAAGACAAAAGTTCATATTGACATAAAAATAATAATACTTCAAGCATACTAATCAAAGTAATAATGTCTTCTCAAAATAGCATGGCAAAAGAAAGTTCATCCCTACAAAATCATATAGTTAGGCTATGCTTCATCTTCGTCACACAAAGATGTTCCCAACTTCTATACCCCCGATGACAAGCCAAGCAATTGTTTCATACTTAAATAATCTCAAACTTTTTCAACCTTCACGCAATACATGAGCGTGAGCCATGGATATAGCACTATGGGTGGAATAGAATATGATGATGGGGATTGTGTGGAGAAGACAAAAAAGGAGAAGGTCTCACATTGACGAGGATAATCAACGGGCTATGGAGATGCCCATCAATTGATGTCAACATGAGGAGTAGGGATTGCCATGCAACGGATGCACTAGAGCTATGAATGCTCAACAAAAGAAACCTAGTGGGTGTGCATCCAACTTGCTTGCTCATGAAGACCTAGGGCATTTTGAGGAAGCCCATCGTAGGAATATACAAGCCAAGTTCTATAACGAAAAATTCCCACTAGTATAAAAAGACAACTTATGAGACTCACTATATGAAAAAGCATGGTGCTACTTTGAAGCACAATATATGAGACTCACTACATGAAGAACAAGGTGCTACTTTGAAGCATAAGTGTGGAAAAAGAGATAGTAGCATTGCCCTTTTTATTTATATATTTTTTGTTTGGGCAATGCTCTAATAATGATGATCATCACACTTCTATTGATTACAACATAAGGATTACAACTCGAAACTAGAACAAGGTATGACTCTATATGAATGCCTCCGGCGGAGTACCGGGATGGTGCAATGAATCAAGAGTGACATGTATGAAAAATAATGCATGGTGGCTTTGCCACAAATACGATGTCAACTACATGATCATGCAATGGCAATATGACAAAAGTAATGTATGTCATGATGATGATGAACGGAACGGTGGAAAGTTGCATGGCAATATATCTCGGAATGGCTATGGAAATGCCATAATAGGTAGGTATGGTGGCTGTTTTGAGGAAGATATAAGGAGGTTTATGTGTGATAGAGCGTATCATATAACGGGGTTTGGATGCACCGGCGAAGTTTGCACCAACTCTCAAGGTGAGAAAGGGCAATTGAGGGAGTCCTGGATTAGGGGGTGTCCGGATAGCCGAACTATCACCTTTGGCCGGACTCCTGGACTATGAAGATACAAGATTGAAGACTTCGTCCCGTGTCCGGATGGGACTTTCCTTGGCGTGGAAGGCAAGCTTGGCAATACAGATATGTATATCTCCTACCATTGTAACCGACTCTGTGTAACCCTAACCCTCTTCGGTGTCTATATAAACCGGAGGGTTTTAGTCCGTAGGACGAACAACAATCATACCATAGGCTAGCTTCTAGGGTTTAGCCTCTCTGATCTCGTGGTAGATCTACTCTTGTACTACCCATATCATCAATATTAATCAAGCAGAAGTAGGGTTTTACCTCCATCGAGAGGGCCCGAACCTGGGTAAAAACATCGTGTCCCTTGTCTCCTGTTACCATCCGCCTAGACGCACAGTTCGGGACCCCCTACCCGAGATCCTCCGGTTTTGACACCGACATTGGTGCTTTCATTGAGAGTTCCTCTGTGCTGTCGCCGTCAGGAAGGATGCCTCATCCCGTCTTTAAAGACGGCACCGTTGCTAAAGGAGCTTTGGCCACCGGCCAAACTCTCTGGCTAGGCGGTTTTCTTATGACCGCCTATTGGGCCGCCGCGCCGATGATGACTTCTCGGGTCATCGAAAGCAATCTTCACGTTAACTCGGAACTCGCCGAGCAGCTAGATCCGATGGAGCTCACCTCCTTAAATAAGCTCTTGGATCGCATCGCCGCCCTGGGAGTCGCCACAGACTACGATCAGATTAGGTCTAAAACCGATCTGAGAGAGATCAACTCTCTGCAGGTTACCCACCACGTTGCTGTGGTAGAGGAACAATATGGCGACCCTTCGTCTATCTCAAGGACTAGCTATGTCCGGATTCCCGATCCCTCCATGTCGGATCCCCGCGGAGGGACGGATGTCACTCAAGCCCTAAACCTAAAGTTAGGCAGCGGGCTAGATTCGTTGGACAACATCCAAGAAACCAAGCTTCCAAGCTCGGAAACTTCTTGGCCCCTGAGTCTTAGATTGGACGGGGTTCCGAATTCAATTCCACCCGGCCACCCAAACATAAGCGATCTATCCCAAATCCGGCAAGAGCCCGCTGAAACAGTACACCATTTCTGGGCCAGATTCCTCCTGGTTATGGACAGGATAAAGGATTGCCGCGAAGAGGACGCAATTTCATTCTTCTGCAATAATTGCACGGACAAGGGAATCCTAAACGCCATAAGTCATCGTGAAATTACACGCTTTGCTGACCTGGCGTCCATAGTACGAAAGTATTGTGCGATGGAGAGCGCCTGGAAAACCAAAATCAAATTTTGGGATAATCCGGCCCTGAATACAACCCTAGTCCGGAATAAAAGAGTGCATCATCACCAGGCACCTGGGTTAAATACCAAAAAGCAAAAACCCTCTAAAGGGCATGGAACCGTACTGGAGGGATAGCTCAATGGACCCTGCAAAATTCATAGTACAGAGGGCGCCACTCCAACTCATAGCCTTAGAGCATGTTGGATACTACGGCAGGTGGCCAAAAGTGGCGAAGAGCTTCTAGCTCCAGAGCACCAGCCCAGCAATACCAGTATGGTATTAACAGTCTTCGAGACTTTAGCATCAAATAATATGCGGAAACGAACACTCCGCAGCCTTGCCGAAGTCTACCAGGTAGCAACAATAAACCCATGGAGTGACACGGCTATTACCTTTAATGCCAGTAACGAACCTAAATTCCGAACAGCCCGAACACCAGCCGCATTGGTCCTCAGTCCAATAGTGGATGGCTTTCGCCTTACCAAGGTACTCATGGACGGCGGCAGCGGATTGAACCTCATTTACAAGGAAACCCTCTGAAAAATGGAAATAGACTGGAGCCGCATTGAGCGAAGCAGCACAACCTTTAGAGGAATAATCCCCAGTCGGGAAGCATGCTATACAGGAAAAATCACACTGGATGTGGTATTCGGCATGCCAGATAATTACAGGTCCGAGGAGGTCACGTTCCAGGTGGCCCCGTTCAGCAGCGGATATCACGCTTTATTAGGGCGAGAGGCATTTACAATTTTTCAAGCTATAGCCCATTACGGGTACATGAAGCTCAAAATGCCCGGGCCCAACGGAATCATCACTCTTATCGGTGACCCGGACATAGCACTCCGCACCGAAAACAAGATAGTCGCACTGGCCCTTGAGGCACTATCCGAATCCCTAGCGGCCGAGGAACTCACTGCGCTGCGCTCCACGGTGAACAGGGACGATGTGATACTCGATAAGAGATCCAAGTCCACCTCTTTTAAACCGGCGGACGAAATAGTCAAATTCCAAGTCCATCCAACGGACCCTACAAAAACGGCCTCCATCGGGGCACAATTAAACCCTGATGTAGACGCCGCACTACGAGAATTCCTACGCGAAAATTGGGAAATTTTTGCCTGGCACCCTTCAGACATGCCAGGAATCCCACGCCGGCTGGCCGAGCACAGCCTAAATATCCTAAAAGGATTCAAGCCAGTCAAACAGGCTCTTCGACGTTTTTCCGAACCCAAGAGATAGGCCATGGGAGAGGAGCTAGCCAAATTACTAGAGGCCGGATTCATCAGAGATATAAAACATCCGGACTGGCTAGCAAACCTGGTGATGGTACCAAAGAAGGACAAATCCTGGCGCCTATGTGTCGATTTCAAGGACCTTAACAAGGCCTGCCCAAAGGATCCCTTCCCCCTCCCCCGCATCGATCAAATTATCGACGCTACCGCAGGGCACGATTCATTGTGCTTCCTCGACGCATACTCCGGCTACCACCAAATTAAGATGGCAGAGCCAGACCAAGCCGCAACGGCATTCATCACTCCATACGGCCCATTCTGCTTCAACACAATGCCCTTCGGGCTCAAAAACACCGGCGCAACATATCAGCGCATGATTCAGACATGTCTCGCAAAACCAGATCGGAAAAACAGTGGAGGCATACGTAGACGATGTGGTCGTCAAATCCAAGCATGTCGAAACTCTAGTAGACAACTTGAGGCTCACATTCAATAATCTCCAAGCATATGACATTAAGCTCAACCCAGAAAAATGCGTTTTCGGCGTACCAGCCGGAAAGCTCTTGGGCTTCATTGTATCCGGTAGAGGAATTGAAGCAAACCCAGCCAAGATCCGAGCCCTGTCACAATTGGATATCCCAAAAGACCTCAAACAAATACAAAAATTGACTGGATGCGTGGCGGCTCTAAGCCGCTTTATCTCCCGTTGGGAAGAAAAGGCATTACCTCTTTATTGCCTACTCCGGCGCACCGAACACTTCGAGTGGACAGATGCCGCCACGGCCGGACTCGAAGAAATAAAAGCCATATTGGCAACAAATCCGGTCTTGGCCGCGCCCAACATGGGTGAACCAATGCTATTATATATCACGGCAACCCATCAAGTTGTAAGCGCGGTACTCGTTGTCGAACAAGAAACGGACGGACACAAGTTCCCCCTTCAAAAACCAGTTTACTACGTGTCCACTGTCCTAACTCCGTGCAAGTCACGGTATCCGCATTATCAAAAGATAGCGTACGCGGTGTTCATGGCATCCCGGAAGCTGCGACACTACTTCCAAGAGTGTTCGATAACAGTAGCCTCCGAAGTACCTCTGAATGACATTATAAACAACCGCGACGCAACGGGCCGGATTGCCAAATGGGCCATTGAGCTCCTCCCGTTCGACATAACCTATAAGCCACGGCGAGCTATTAAGTCGCAGGTTCTGGCCGACTTCGTCGCCGAATGGACTGAAGCCGAACTCCCTAAAGAGTACGGCGCGTATTCCAACTGGATTATGCACTTCGACGGCTCGAAGATGTTGGCTGGCCTGGGGGATGGCATCGTTCTGACGTCCCCAACTAGAGATACAGTTCAATACGTACTCCAGATAATGTATACGGACTCCAACAACGCAGCCGAATACGAGGCCCTTCTACATGGTCTCCGGATGGCAGTCTCCATGGGCATTCAATGCCTAGAGGTGCGCGGGGATTCGAACCTCGCAATATCCCAAATAAATGGAGACTTCGATGCCAAGGATCCGAAAATGGCAGCTTATCGCAACGCCGTCCTAAAAATGTCAGCTCGGTTCGAAGGGCTCGAATTTCACCATATAGCCCGGGATAATAACCAGGCAGCAGACGTATTGGCACGCATCGGCGCAAAGCGCGATGCCGTCCCTCCCAACATCTTCCTAGAGAGGCTGTTCAAGCCATCCGTACTATGGGAGGGGGAATCCGGAAATAACAACCCGGACCCAACTGCACTGCCCGACACCGAACATTCTGACATAATCGGTGGTTCTACCAACGAAGTAACATCTTCAGCCCATGTAATAATGGCAGTCATTGCCCCGTGGACATAACCATTCCTAGCCTACCTAACTAGGCAGGAACTTCCCGAGGACCAAAACGAGGCCCGCTGCATAGTACGGCGATCAAAAGCCTATAAGGTCCATGAGGGAGAGCTTTATAAGAAAAGCACAATCGGAGTCCTTCAAAGGTGTATCTCCGAAGAGGAAGGGCAAAATCTTCTGGCTGAAATTGATGCCGGACTCGGTGGGCACCACGCCGCAGCCCGGGCCCTTGTAGGCAAGGCCTTCCGTACAGGGTTCTATTGGCCGACGGCCCGGCCAGATGCTCAGGACTTAGTCCAACGATGCGTCGGTTGCCAGCTCTTTGCTAATCAAAGACACATGCCACCCACCGCCCTCAAAACCATACCCATCACCTGGCCGTTCGCGGTCTGGGGGCTTGACATGGTTGGACCCCTTAAAGGAGGAACCCACAAGCAAAAATACCTATTGGTCATGGTGGATAAATTCACCAAATGGATAGAGGCCAAGCCTGTTAAGACGGCCAAATCCGGACCGGTGATAGACTTCATATCAGGGGTAGTACACCGTTACGGCGTCCCCCATAGCATCATCACTGATAATGGCACGAACTTCACGGCCAACGAGGTCAAACTCTGGTGCAAAAACATAGGCATCAAGCTCGACTACGCTTCAGTCTGTCACCCTCAAACTAACGGTCAAGTCGAGCGAGCAAATGGTCTAATCATGAGTGGCATTAAACCCAGACTAGTGCGGTCCCTCAAGGAATCTAATACGCACTGGGTAGAGGAGCTCGACTCCGTACTCTGGGGGCTGCGGACCACGCCGAATCGCACTACCGGATTCACACCATTTTTTATGGTATACGGCGCAGAGGCAGTTTTGCCCTGCGACATAATTCATGACTCACCTCGCGTGCGCATGTACGAAGAAAGAGAAGCCGAGCTCGATCGGCATGACAGTTTGGACGCCTTGGAGGAGGAGCGCGACGTGGCAAAAGCTCATTCCGCATTCTATCAACAGCAGGCTCGAAGATATAAAGCAGAGAAGTACGGGCCAAAGCTTACAATGTTGGCGAATTAGTTCTACGCCTGCCGGACAAGAAAAAGGACAAACTCAAACCCAAATGGGAAGGTCCCTTCATCATCGACCAAGTCCTGACCGGCAGAGCGTACCGTCTGCGAAACGCGTCGGATAACCGACTCGAGCCAAACCCATGGAACGCAGCCCGTCTCCGAAGATTCTACGCCTAGCGCCGGATTCTGAGTTCGTCTCCTTCCTCCATCTATATTTTATACTTTAGTTGTCTTTTATTTTTCTCCTTCTCCCTCCTTTTTCTTGCAAGCCTCTGAAGGCTCGTTTGCGCATTGTTCGCACACACTTGACGCGCTATCCACGCTCATTATACCTGGGGGCTTCTTTAACAGAAGCTTATTTATACGGGCTTCATGCCCAACACATGCGTCACACTTCCGCGTGTACCTTTTATTCGCCATTATATGCATCGATATGACTTAAGTTTTGGCCAAGCTAGGTTGCCTGGCTCATGTGCTTACCCCTACGTTCCCGATTGTTCGGCTAGGTGGTAAAGGGAGCACCTCTGCGATTGTTACTGCCGGGTCAGCCGGACGTGTACCTCAGACTGGGTGAAGCCGAAAGCTAGCGTTCTTAAGGGAATATTTGGTCGGTGAAATAAAAGACGATTTCTTACATATTTATTTATCTGCCCCCAGATGCTTTTCTACTTTTTTCGCAGTCCGGACATGCACTTTAGGGCATGCCTCCCAGGGAAAGGAACCCCTAACGGAACTATTCTCCCTGGAAGATGTTTCTTACTAACCATGTAATATAACATAACTAGTTGGGCACTTGTCTGATAAAGCACCAATGACCCCTACGCCTGGTCTCCACGCATGCCCCGGTTTTTATATAACCGCGAGGTCGAAGCGAAAAGGTCCGCTATGACAAACGATCTACAATCCGGCTAGAAGGCATTTTACATGCCATCTTAAATTACATAGTCAACTTGACTGATTGTATTCCTCCTCAATGCCATCTAATAGGCTGTCTAGTTTACAGTCCTGCTGGGAATACTTTGCGGCCAATTCTACTTGGCCATACACTAAGCTCACAGGGATCTCCTTCCCATCGGGCCCCACAGGTCCGACCTCGGCCATGTGGTTTGGGTCAGCCTTCGTGTACCCCCTCTTCACCATGGCCCAGGCCTCCCTGGCGCCCTGACAGCAGGCCGATATCTTCCATAATCGGAAGCACCGCCGTGCTCCCTGAAGCCTCTCTGCAAGCTCTTCAAGGCCTTCAGGCAGGGAGATAGATGGCCATAAGGCCTGGGCGACGCCTTTCATCACCTGCCGAACTCATTCGTGCAGTTGTAGCAGCTCGGGAAGAAGGTCACCCGTAGAACCGAGCATTTCCTCTGCAGGGCGACCTATGAGCATACCTACAGACATATCTCTGTTAGTTGACTTCCTCGCCGAACTCTTTTTCAAAGTTCGTTCAAGCACTTACTAAAAATGCCACGACGAAGCCGCCGATTCTCCTTAACAGAGTCAGATAGCTGGGCACGAACATCCTTTAGTTCCTCACCCAGCTGGGTGTTGGCATCTTGGAGACTATTTTTCTCTTGCCTCACCCTTGTAAGCACATTCTCGTCGGCCTTTAACCGGCGCAGGAGTTGTTGCTTGTCCGAATCTATCCCGGCGCCATCTGCAATATTATTGTCAGACTTATACACACGCCGTACTTCACAAACTACTTATCTTTTGAAGCATATGTTACCAGAGGGGGTCTCTGCGGCTTCCCCTGTCGTGGCTAGTGCGGCCTCAAGTTGGGCCTTGCACTCTTGAAGCTCCTGGGACAGTTGGGTATTCTTTTCTGTAAGATCCTGCATAACAAATGATCCTTAAATCAGTTATTCTAACTATTTTAAGTCTCGGGGGCTACTGGCATATATAACTGTCAAAATTCCTCACCCGTATGTCTTTTACATACTGCTCCGTGGCTCTGGCTAGACCATTTTGAGCGGCACGGAGGTGCGCATCTCCCGAACTGAAGGTGAATGCCTCTTGGGAGAAACATGCGTCACGAAGAACTGTCCGGCGGCGCCTATGATTCATGGAACTCTCCACCTCAGAGTTGGTGGCGGACAATCTGTCGGCATCCTCCATTGGAGGAGCATCCGACGCGCGCCTCGTGTTCGCCTCCGCTTCCGGACCTGGCTTTGGAGCCTAGCTGGCGGAGGCTCGATTGGCAACCTCTCCGGACACAGTCCGGCGAGCGCTCTTTTTCCTGAAAAGATTACAAGCGTTAGTATGCCTTCCAGGAATCAAACCTTGGAGCATGGTGGCACGCCATACCGCTGCAGCGGCGTTTCAATCTGGACTGCACTTCTTTTTAGCCTGCTGGACCGTGCTGCCCCTTGCTGGCCAGCCGCCGCGGGCTCGGCTTCCCGCCTCAAAGGCACCCCCTGCGAAACACCATTGGTATACGGTGATCAGAAATAAGCATGGATGGGTCATGGTATTGGGACTTCGGTCGCAGTTACCTGTGAGGCTGGAAATATTCCGGGGTAATCGGCCGTAATGGCGACCAAGGCATTGTCGATGCTAAGTTGGTGAAATACCCCGTCGATCAGCTCCACCTTTATGTCCGGATCCTCTTGGGAAGCCGGGTCGAGGGACCGCTCCGGATCCTCGGGTTGTGGAGGCGGGCTGTTTATATCTTTTACGGCCCGGCGCAGTTCCTGCGTCGAAATCACAAAATAAGATACTTAACCATGGGAATATGGATCGGATGGGCAAAAAGAAATGTCTGCTTACCCAGCTTCGAGGATTGTTCATAGAAAATCCGTTCAATGGAGTGACGTGGAGAAAATCCTCCTCTTCTCCCTTGTACAACGCGGACAAGATCTTCACCAGATCGGCGACCGATCCCGGCCCCTTACGGCCATGACGGGTGGCATCATCCTCCCCGTTGAAATCCCACATGGGGTGGCCCCTATACTGGAGCGGCTGCACCCCCCCGCATAATGCATGTGGCCATGACCCCGATCATGGTCAGTCCGGAATGAGCCAACAACCTTATTCGGCTCATCAGGTAAAGGACGTCCCTGTCATTTTCCCTCTGGGGGCTCCGCAGACGCCAACTTAGGCGTTTCTTCAAGGGAGCATTACTGAACTCCGGGAGGCCGTTCTGAACAGGATCCGGCAGCGGGACGTCTTCTATATAAAACCATCCCGAGGGCCAGTCTTCGGACGCATTCTTTGGGATTCCGGATAGATATCCGGTCCCAGCGATGCGCCATAGCTCGACTCCACCCACTTGATATATTGACCCCTCGTGAGAGCGGGGTACAAGGCAGAACAATCTCTTCCACAGCACGAAATGAGCCTCGATGCCCAAAAACAGCTCGCAAAGGGCCACGAAGCCCGCAATATGCAAAATGGAAGCAGACGTGAGGTTGTGCAACTGGAGGCCGCAGAACTCCAGGAGCCCCCGGAGAAACGGATGAATTGGAAATCCGAGCCCTCTTATCAGATAAGAGACGAAGCATACCCGCTCCCCTTTGGAGGGATCGGGGACGCTCTCCGCTTGCTTTCCGCCCTTATAGGTGGCGAGTCCGGCTCGAACCGGAACCATGAAGGCTGGGGGAAGAAATCCCTTGGTTTGGAGCGTCACTAGCTCGCTATGCGGGACTGTGCATCTCTCCCAATCTCCGGGTTGAGGGCTTGGAGCGCGAGAGGAGGAGCCGCGTCGACTGTCCATGATGGAATGGATTTTCGTCAGAGGCATACCGATGAATGCTCGCGGAGGGAGGATGGTGTGATTCGGATCTGGATCCTCGTCTCTTTTATAGACGGCTCATTTGCGCAGCTAGGGGGGTAAATGTAAAAATACCCTGGCTTTTTGCATTCATTCAACACGTGGAAGATGGCCATTATTGGGCGTGGAAGCCGAGGAGCGCGATATTTACGAGAAGCCGGACATTACTCAACAGGTGCACAGGATTTGGAGAAGAACCCGCCTTGCAATGCCGGAGACAATCAACGCACCGGACTCGTCGTCATTGAAGCCTGGTTCGGGGGCTACTGAGGGAGTCCCGGATTAGGGGGGTGTCCGGATAGCCGAACTATCACCTTTGGCCGGACTCCTAGACTATGAAGATACAAGATTTCGGAACCGGCACTAACATTTCGGCACTAAAGCCCCCCCCCCCCCTTTAGTACCAGTTCAGCACGAACCGGTGCTAAAGGGCAACCACGTGGCACGAGCCAGCTCCGGGGGCCGGGAGCCCTTTAGTACCGGTTGGTAACACCAACCGGTACTAAAATGTTTGGGGGATTTTTGGTTTTATGATTTCTTTTTCATTTAATTTTGTGTTTTCCATTTTAATTCTTTTTCGTTTGCTGGTATTTTACGATACTACACATTGTACACGTTATGCATATATATATATATATATATATATATATATATATATATATATATAAATAGAATTTCTAGTAGAACCAATCATATATATATCATCAATGTCTCACAAACCACCATATTAATTTACACATACACACATGTATAGCTATATACAATTTCTCCTACATATGCATGTTGCCTTCGGAGCCAGTGGCATTAGCCCAATTGGTGCCTTCGGAGCACGATGGAAGTGGTTCATGACCTGTTCGATGGGGGCGGTAGCGGGTAATAGTATTCTCCCTTCGGATTTATGACCTGGTCGAGCAAAAATCCCGCTATTTCCTCTTGAAGTGCTTCTACGCGCTCCATTTCTAGGAGCTTGTCCCACACCTCTTTGAACTGTTAAGAAGGAGATCAATATGCATGTGTATTAGTTGTGTGACTAGATATTGATAATGGTGTAAAAATTGTGAATAGTGTTCTGACAAGCGTACCCATTCCTGTCTTTGAGATCTGCTCCTTTCGGACGCCATCATGCGAATGTTCTCGCAAACGCAGTATGCACACAGATTAGTCCCCTGCGCCTGCTTCAGGGCCTTTATTACGAGAATGGAATTTAATTTGATCAGATAATAATTAATCAAGCATGATAATTAAAGAGATGGCAGCTAGCTAGCTAGCTAGTACTACTTAATTACTTACCTTGGATCGAAACCATTTCAGCTGTGGTTTCCATTCGCCTTCCGTGACGCTGATGAACCTTGCCCAAGCCCTGCCCGCCGACAAAGAAAATGAATAAAGGGGTTATTAAATAGTTCATATCATGAAATGACGAACTAAATAGGCCGAGATATATAGTTAATAATGATTGAAATTACCTGTTGACTATCCCATACAAGATGTTGTAGTCACTATTTGCTTTGAGTAGCGAGTCCAGTATTTCAACTGTTCCGGCGTCAACTTTAATGATACATAAGATCCAGTGAAATCTGCATGCACACACGTTTGCATGTCTTAATTAAGCGGGCATATGTAAGCAAAAACATGTAGCTAGCTAGTAGGCAAAAACAGAGAATTTGTAGTACAAGAAAGTGTGACTCACTTGAAGTTGTAAGGAAGTAGTATATCTTCGTTGTATTTGAGGCGCTTCAAGAACTCTAGCATGCTGTCCTCTACCTGCTTTTCATAATACTTGCTCATTTTCCATGTGTATTGATTAATGGTGTTTGGGTCAATGAACCCAATGCCATAGCGTCCACCTTTTCTCATTTCATACATCTTCATCCTGCATAATACCACAGAAAAGAATATAGTGAGAATAATTACAGGTAATGATTGATCAAAAGGATCACTACAGCTAGCTTGAGACTTAAATTACAGAAAGAAATCACTTACAGACAATAGCAACTGACGATAGATTTGTCGAGTGCGTCTTGATTGTATAACTGAAACAGTTCAGAATACTCAACGGCCACAGCTTTCTCATGGTAGTAATGATCCTTCTTGACATACACCATGAGGGACTCTCGATCGGATCTCTTGATAATGTCCATGTACCATTGATGCAATTCATACATTCTCGTTGGGAGCTTCTTGACATCTTCTGACTCGACCAAAGGTTGGCCCCGGACATATTTTCGTTTTATTTCCTCCTCTGTAATCCCAGGCATGTCCTCGATCTCGAGGAGTTGTCCAACAGTGATCTTGAGTTCTTCAGCCTGCATTATATGCTCCTGGGTTATTACCACATCGCCCACCTCGGGAACGTAAACTGTTTGGCCACAATAATATTGGGCGCGCGTACTGTCACGTGTTGTTGGCG
>NC_041380.1:590256141-590259714 GCF_002162155.2 Triticum dicoccoides
GGGGGGGGGGGGTCGATTGCGCCGCCTGTTCTCCCAGCTGGGCAACGGTTTTCCCGCATTTTTCGACAGCTGCTTGTTGTTTGCTCGAGCTCGAGCTCGCCTCCTTCTGTAGACGTTGTCGATGTAACTTCCTGATGTGGCGCTCATAGTCTGTGTCAACGGGCTTAGGAGCTGGTGGTTGAGCCATACGAATGAAGTGGTCAACTACTTCCACATGCACTTTCTCCCTTGGCGGCGGTGGCGGTTTCGGTCCAAAATGGGCGTCGACTTCTGCCCGCACTATGGCATTGGTTTGCTCCTCGGTCCTGTCGTAAGCCCTCACAGGAAGAGGAGTAGTGAGGTTTGGACCATATTTATATCGCTTGCCTCCGCCTGTACTTCCTGTACTATGACCTCGACTGGTACCGCTACGCACCATAGCTGCGGGGTGTCTCTTCTGCGATTGCTGAGGCGACGGAGACGGCTGACGGGGCTGAGTTGGACGAGGAGGAGTGGCCTGAAGCTGTGCCGGACTTGGAGGAGGAGTGGCCTGAGGTTGTGCCGGACTTGGAGGAGGAGTGGACGTCTGACGCTGTGTCGGACTTGGAGGAGGAGTGGCTTGACACTTTGTCGGACTTGGAGGAGGAGGAGTGGCCTCACGCGTTGGTGGACTTGGAGGAGCGGGAGTCTGCTGACTCGGTGGCGGACTTCAACGAGGAGTCGGGTGACGCGGTGTCGGTGGCCTTCGAAAAATGATGCAATCCTTTCTCCATAGGATGATACGATGTTTGGCATCTCCGAGTGTGTGCTCCTCATCACCTCCAGAAATGTCAAGCTCTAGCCCCAAATATTGGTCCACCACCTCATCAACCAAGACACGAGCATAGCCCGCTGGAATCGGGTTGCAATGGAAGGTTGCCTCGGGGGAATTTGAAAAAGCAACGGCGTCCGCCACCTTCATGGATATGTTCTTCATTTTGAAGTGTAGCTCGCAGTTAGTGTTCTCCATGATGTCATCCACGGGGTATCTATCCAGCACTACTGCGTCGCCCGGGGCGGAACCCACGCTGCTTCTCGGCATGGATGGGGCGGTGGTATCCAATGTTGGATCATCTGCTAGCTGCTGCAGCTGCTGAGACCCCCTTTGCTGGCTAAGTGAGTCGATCTGCTCCTGCTGCCGCTAGAATTTAGCTGCCAATTCCGCTTGACTTGCTTCTAGGCCTTGAAGGCGTTCATAGTCGAGCTTCCTTTGCTCCTCCTCCATCTTCCTCTTCTTCTCCTCCGCAATCTTCTTTCTCGCATGGGTTCTGTAGTCGGCGTTCCAGTCCGAAAACCCCTCATACCATGGAATAGCGCCCTTGCCTCGTGTTCTTCTCGGGTGTTCAGGATTTCCCAGGGCACGCGTAAGCTCGTCGTTCTCTCTGTTGGGCTGGAACACCCCAGATCGAGCCTCTTCTATTGCAACAAGTAGCGCATCGTCGGCTCTGTTCACACATGCCTTCGTCGAAACATTGCCTGTCTTCGGGTCCAACTCCCCCCCCCATGCGCATAGAACCAAGTCCTGCACCTGGGGGGCCAGCTCTTAGTAACTGGAGTGACACCTGCATCCTCCATCTCTTTCTCAGACTTATCCCACTTAGGCATTGCCACCGCGTAACCACCTGGCCCCAGCTTATGGAACTTATCCTTTTTTTTCGGCATTCTTCTTGTTTATTCTCGACCGTTCCTTAGCTAATTCTGAATCCTTGAATTTCACGAAATCGTCCCAATGAGCACTTTGATTCTCTAGTATCCCCTCGAATACTGGAGTCTTCCTTCCTCCCTTGACGTACTTCTCCCACGTCATTCTCTTGTGGTTCTTGAATGCAACCGCCATCTTCCTAAAAGCAGCGTCCTTGACTTTCCGCACGTCTGCTTCTGTGAAATTATCTGGTAGGGTGAAATGTTCCATGAGAGTATCCCAAAGCAGATTTTTTTGATTCTCGTCGACAAAAGTAACATCTGGACGTGGATTTGCTGGCTTTCTCCATTCTTGAAGGGAGATCGGGAGTTGGTCCTTCACAAGAACTCCGCACTGACGAACGAACTTGTTCGCAATCTTCTTAGGCGCTAATGGTTCGCCATTAGGTTTGAATGCCTCGATATTGTACTTTACGCCCTCCTTCAACTTTTTGTTCGGGCCTCGTTTCGTCCTTTTGCCTGAAGATTTGCTCGATCCGGATGGCTGAAAGAAGAAAGATCGATTCGTTAATATATCTTCAACTCATTTAAAACATGCGATGATCACCAGATTCCTGCTTATATAAATATATATACCTCGCCGGTGTTTGTTGTTTCAGGATCAACATGTTCTTCGTCGTAGTTCATGACTTCATCTTCTCGGTCGTCGCGATCGAATATCATATCACCCTCTCCGGTGTTGTTTAGAAATTCGGAGCCGTCAAAATCTTCTTCATTCTGATCATCATCTGGCCCGCGTATGATATCGAACATGGTCTGTTCTCTCTCTCTGTCGGTATTGTCCGCCATAGCTTTTATTTAACTATGCCAAAACAAATATAAAACAATTTAGTATAATCTCGAATAATAGATATAATCTCGAATACATCGTCTCGAATAATAGATATAATCTCGAATACATCATCTCGAATAATAGATATAATATTGAATACATCACTAGCTAGCTAGCTAGCAAGCTAATAAAGATCGAATACTACAGAGTAATCTAGGCCACTCGCGGTTCCTGAGGTGCGGGTGGTGGACACCCAAAGAGAAGGAACCATCACTGGATCATAGCTCGGGTGATCTCCCCAAACAACCTTCCAGGTATTGGAGAACCTGACGTCCATAGCAGCCATGTAGCGATGGACGTGCTCGTCCTCCTCCCTGACACGGCGACGTACCACCTCCGGCGGGGCCGGCTCCCTCCGCACCGAAAGTGGCCCACGCGAATGCCACCAAAGGAGATGAGGGTCGACGACGGGACCCGGGGCCGGGTTCCTCACCAAGCGTCGCGCCCCTGAAGGTAGCACCTCCCAGTGCCAGCCCGGCGGAGCCCAGTCCCGGACATGGGTCCTCTAAAGCAGGACATCGTCGCGGACGTGTCGACAGCGAGGATGCGGGCCGAGCATCGTTGACAACAAAATACTATATGCCGCAAAAGTAAAGTAACATTTTTAAATGATAGATTGTGATGATTTCATATATGCAAATTCTAAATTTTATAACTAAAAATATAAGAAACTAAAAAAACATCAATCATCGTCTAACAATTTGAAATTAATCTAATTCATCTAGCTAGCTAAAACTAACATTTCCAAAATTTCTATATAACTAACATTTCTATAACATTTGACATTATATATATTATAACTAACATTTCTACATACTATTTGACATTAATCTAATCTAATTAATTAATTCATCTAAAACTTTGTATGAAAAACAGAAAAACAGAAAAAACTAAAAGCTAAAAACAGAAAAATTGTGTGTGTGCGCGCGTCTAGTGTGTGTGTAGTGTGTGTGTGTGTGTGCATGTAGTGTGTGCGCGCGCGCGCGTGTGTGTGCGCTACGGTCGGCGCCGGCACCGGCGCC
>NC_041380.1:590259985-590265464 GCF_002162155.2 Triticum dicoccoides
GGGGGAGGGGCTCACAGCGCGAGCGGGCAAGGTCGAGGCGACGGCGACGGCGAGGGAGAGGTCGATCCAAAGGCGACGGCGACGGCGAAGCGAGGGGATCGGCGACTGGGACGGCAACGGGGGTGCGGCGGAGTCGACGGGGACGACGCGACGAGGACGGGGGCGTCGCGGAGTCGACGGGGACGGCGCGACGGGGGCGGCGGCAGAGAGAAGTGGGAGATGAGAAACTGAAAATTTTCGAAGTGTTTCTTATATAGGGGACACCTTTAGTACCGGTTGGAGCCACCAACCGGTACTAAAGGCCTGTTTTGGCCAGGCCAAGCGGGGGGAAGCACCCCCCTTTAGTACCGGTTCCTGGCTCCAACCGGTACTAAAGGCCCCCCCTTTAGTACCTGTTGGTGCCACGACCCAGTACTAAAGGGGGTGCGCTGCCAGGCGAGGGGCGCAGAAGTTTAGTCCCACCTCGCTAGCCAAAGGGCGCTCACACCTGCTTATAAGCCCCGCCGCCGCTGCTGTCTCGAGCTCCTCTCTAAAGCAGGCCTTCTGGGCCTACCTCTGCTACTCTGCCCTGTGGGGCCTATTGGGCTTGCGGGCCTGCATCCTGGCCCAACAACAGGTTGGGTTTCTAGTCGTATGCAGGCCGCTGTGGCCCGGTAGGTGGGCTTTTTTCATTTAGTTTTTTCTTTTTGCTTTATTTATTTTGTTTTATTTATTTTTAGTTGTTTTTTGCTGTATTTAGAGTTTCTTTGTGAATATTTTTGATAGTTTTTAGAAACTTTCAGTTAGTGCCGGTAGTTTTTAAATTTGAATAGTTTAAATTTTGAATTATTTGAAATTTGTGTGAATCACTAGTTTGTGAATAACTTAACTTTAAAAATACATTTTCCAGTGATTCTTTTTTCTTATGTTTAATATTAGTGTGTTTTATCATTATATTCAATTTGGTAATGCTTAAGTTATTTAAAAATGAAATGCCTTTGTAACGGATGAGTTTTCGTCCGAAACCCTGATACTTCGAAACAGATTATCCATTTTGTACACGAAGTGCATCCAGTTTTTGCGGTAACCCTCTCTACTTTTTTGCACATGCTATGTGGGTGAAATTATGATACCATGTCAACTTTCATCCTTTTCTGAGTTCATTTGAAATGCTTTTCAATTTCAGGGTCATTTAGCTGAAAAAATCAATAAATGCATGAAAGAATTTGCTTGCACATAAAATTTCTTCGCGTTTCAAATGCCAAAACACATAACTAGCTACCCTAAATATTACAGAGATTCCCTCCTGGGTGTGAAACACAGAAGAAAGTGATGATAGTTAAGCCGATCACATCCCAGATCTTTGGGTGTGAAACTTTTTCTTCGCGTGTGTCCCTTTGCGTCGTAGCCATGGAAAATCTTCATCATTTAACGGGATGCTCGGGTCAATATTCACTATGAACGGAGCAATTTCATCAAACTTTTCATAATCTTCTGACTTGTCTGTCTTGTCATCCACTCCCACGATGTTTCTCTTCCCAGAAAGAACTATGTGCCGCTTTGACTCATCGTACGATGCATTCGCTTCCTTATCTTTTCTTTTTCTTGGCTTGGTAGACATGTCCTTCACATAGAAAACCTGTGCCACATCATTGGCTAGGACGAATGGTTCATCTGCATACGCAAGATTGTTGAGATCCACTGTTGTCATTCCGTACTGCGGGTCTTCCGTTACCCCGCCTCGTGTCATATTGACCCATTTGCATCGAAACAAAGGGACCTTCAAACCACGTCGATAGTCAAGTTCCCATATGTCCTGTATATAACCATAATATGTTTCCTTTCCCGTCTTGGTTTCTGCATCAAAGCGGACACCACTGTTTTGGTTGGTGCTCTTCTTATCTTGGGCGGTCGTGTAAAATGTATTACCATTTATCTCGTACCCTTTGAAAGTCATTATATTCGAAGATGGTAACTGGGACAGCAAGTACAGGTCATCTTCAATAGAGGTGTCATGCATGGTACGTGCTTGCAACCAGCTGGCGAAACTCCTGGTTTGTTCACGTGTAATCCAGTCATCAGACCGCTCCGTGCGTTTGGAGCGTAGCAAATTCTTGTGTTCATCCATATACGGAGCCACCAAGGCGGAATTCTGTAGAACTGTGTAGTGTGCTTCAGTGAGAGAATGTCCGTCCATACATATTATTTGTTCCCCTCCTAGCGTGCCTTTTCCATCCAGTCTGCCCTTATGCCGCGATTCAGGAACACCAATCGGCTTAAGGTCAGGAATAAAGTCAATACAAAACTCAATGACCTCCTCATTTTGACGGCCCTTGGAGATGCTTCCTTCTGGCCTAGCAT
This sequence comes from Triticum dicoccoides, assembly GCF_002162155.2. Lineage (NCBI taxonomy): Eukaryota > Viridiplantae > Streptophyta > Magnoliopsida > Poales > Poaceae > Triticum > Triticum dicoccoides. Next base: position 590,262,326 of record NC_041380.1, read on the forward strand.
GGTTATGAACATATTTCTTTAAGACTCCCATGAACCTCTCAAAGGGGAACATATTGTGTAGAAATACAGGACCCAAAACGTTAATCTCTTTGCATAGGTGAACTAGGACGTGCGTCATGATGTTGAAGAAGGATGGTGGGAACACCAACTCGAAACTGACAAGACATTGCACCAAATCATTCTGTAACCTTGGTATGATTTCTGGATCGATTACCTTCTGAGAGATTGCATTGAGAAATGCACATAGCTTCACAATGGCTAATCGAACGTTTTTCGGTAGAAGCCCCCTCAATGCAACCAGAAGCAGTTGCGTCATAATCACGTGGCAGTCATGAGACTTTAGGTTCTAGAACTTTTTCTCTGCCATGTTTATTATTCCCTTTATATTCGACGAGAAGCCAGACGGTACCTTAATACTGAGCAGGCATTCAAAGAAGATTTCCTTCTCTTCTTTGGTAAGAGCGTAGCTTGCATGACCCTGATGTATGCCGTCTTTTCCGTGCATACGTTGCTGGTCCTCCCTTGCCTCAGGTGTATCTTTTGTCTTCCCATACACGCCCAAGATGCCAAGCAGGGTCACACAAAGATTCTTCGTCACGTGCATCACGTCGATTGCGGAGCGGACCTCGAGGTCTTTCCAATAGGGCAGGTCCCAAAATATAGATTTCTTCTTCCACATGGGTGCGCGTCCGTCAGCGTCATTCGGAACAGGTTGTCCACCAGGACCCTTTCCAAAGACCACCTTCAAATCCTTGACCATATCATGTACATCAGCACCAGTACGGTGGCGAGGCTTCGTCCGGTGATCCGCCTCACCTTTGAAATGCTTGCCTTTCTTTCTTACGGGATGCCTGCTCGGAAGAAATCGATGATGTCCCAGGTACACATTCTTATTAGCCAAATATATACTGTCAGTACCGTCCAAACAGTGCGTGCATGCGCGGTATCCCTTGTTTGTCTGTCCTGAAAGGTTACTGAGAGCAGGCCAATCATTGATGGTCACGAACAGCAACGCCTTTAGGTCAAATTCTTCCCCCATGTGCTCATCGCACGCACGTACACCTGTTCCATTCCACAATTGTAAGAGTTCTTCAACTAATGGCCTTAGGTACACATCAATGTCGTTGCCGGGTTGCTTAGGGCCTTGGATGAGCACTGGCATCATAATGAACTTCCGCTTCATGCACAACCAAGAAGGAAGGTTATACAAACATAGAGTCATAGGCCAGGTGCTATGGTTGCTGCTCTGCTCCCCAAAAGGATTAATGCCATCTGCGCTTAGACCAAACCATACGCTCCTTGCGTCATCTGCAAACTCCTTCCCGTACTTTCTTTCGATTTTTCTCCACTGCGACCCGTCAGCGGGTACTCTCAACTTTCCGTCTTTCTTACGGTCTTCTCTGTGGCATCGCATCGCCTTGGCATGCTCTTTGTTTTGGAACAAACGTTTCAACCATGGTATTATAGGAGCATACCACATCACCTTGGCAGGAATCTTCTTCCTGGGGCGCCAGCCCTCGACATCACCAGGGTCATCGCGGCAGATCTTATAGCGCAATGCACCACATACCGGGCAAGCGTTCAAATCCTCGTACTCACCGTGGTAGAGGATGCAATCATTAGGGCATGCATGTATCTTCTGTACCTCTAACCCTAGAGGGCAGACAACCTTCTTTGCTTCGTACGTACTCTCGGGCAATTTGTTGTCCTTTGGAAGCATATCCTTTATCATTACCAGCAACTTTCCAAATCCCTTGTAAGATACACCATTCTCTGCCTTCCATTGCAGCAATTCCAGTGTGGTGCCCAGCTTTTTCTTGTCACCTACGCAATTCGGGTACAACAATTTTTTGTGATCCTCTAACATGCGCTGCAACTTCTTCTTCTCCAAATCACTTGCGCAGTTTCTCTTTGCATCGGCAATGGCCCGACCTAGATCATCAACGGGCTCATCTGATGCCTCTTCTTCAGCTTCTTCCCGCATTGCCGGCTCAGCTTCTTCCCGCATTACCGGCTCAGCTTCTTCCCCCATTGTTGTATCATCGTATTCAGGGAACCCATGGCCAGGATAGCTGTCGTCGTCCTCTTCTTCTTCATTGTCTTCCATCATAACCCCTCTTTCTCCGTGCTTGGTCCAAACATTATAATGGGGCATGAAACCGGTCTTAAACAGGTGGACGTGAATGGTTCTTGACGTAGAGTAACTGTGACCATTCTTACAGCGAGCACATGGACAAGGCATAAAACCATCCGCCTGCTTGTTTGCCTCAGCCGCAAGCAGAAAAGTACGCACGCCCTCAACGAACTGGGGAGAGCATCGGTCATCGTACATCCATTGCCGGCTCATCTTCATTACACAACACCGAATAGACCAAATTAATACAAGTTCATACAACACTTAAATGCAACAAACAAATAACTCTCTAGCTAAAGCATTTAAATGCAACAACAAATACGATCAAGATCGCAACTAAGGTAACAATGGATCCAACAGCATAATGATACCAAGCCTCACTATCGATGGCATATTTTCTAATCTTTCTAATCTTCAAGCGCATTTTCTCCATCTTGATCTTGTGATCATCTACGACATCGGCAACATGCAACTCCAATTCCATCTTCTCCCCCTCAATTCTTTTCAATTTTTCTTTCAAGTACTCGTTTTCTCTTTCAACTAAATTTAACCTCTCGGCAATAGGGTCGGTTGGAATTTCTGGTTCAGATACCTCCTAGAAAAAATTTCTATGTCAACTTGATGGGCATAATTTGTCATAAACACGAAATGCAACTAGTTTTAAAAGAGAATATACATACCACATCCGAATCATAACAAGAACTAGGGCCGACGGGGACGGATATCAAAACCATGGCACTATATGTATAACAAACAACGTACGGGTAAGATAATTATACGAGTAACTATATATCCAAATCACACAAACATCAATTTTTATATAAAATTTCATGAACAAGAGGCTCACCACAAGGTGGTGCCGGCGACGGGACGGTGCGGGCGATCGACGGTGGCTACGATGGAGATTTAGAAGGCACTAAGTAAACCACACCTACATATGCAAACTAAGTGTTATTTTTGACCTCAAATTGCATATAAATCAAATACTAGCACATATATATATAT
>NC_041380.1:590265650-590288301 GCF_002162155.2 Triticum dicoccoides
TAAACTCACAAATTAATCACTATATAAACCAATGCAAGAGCTAATCTAGCAATGAGAGATGAAAGGACAAAGTTGCTAACCTTTGTGATCATTTGAATGGATGAAGGCCTTCAAATCTTGACAAATTTTGGGCAAATTTTGTGATGAACTCGAGAGGAAGAAGGGAAGAACAGAGCATAGGGCCGGAGAGGGGAAAGGGGGAAGAACAGAGTGCTGGTGGACGAAGGGTTTATATAGGACGACCTTTAGTACCGGTTCGTGGCACGAACCGGTACTAAAGGTGCTGGAGGGGCCCCACTCTGACAACATCCTGCCACCACTCTCATTAGTACCGGTTCGTAGCACGAATCGGTGCTAAAGGTTCGCCATGAACCGGTACTAATGAAAGCGGCCCGGCTATCCGTTGGAACCGGCACTAATGTATACATTAGTGACGGCTCAAATACAAACCGGCACTAATGTGCTTCACGTTTGACCATTTTTCAACTAGTGATATCATCAATATTAATCAAGCAGGAGTAGGGTTTTACCTCCATCGAGAGGGCCCGAACCTGGGTAAAAACATCGTGTCCCTTGTCTCCTGTTACCATCCGCCTAGACGCACAGTTCGGGACCCCCTACCCGAGATCCGCCGGTTTTGACACCGACAGCAATGCACGGTACTGAACAGGCTAGCAAAGGCGGAAAGGTAAAAGTGCGTATAATCCATGGACTCAACATTAGTCAAAAGAACTCATATACTTATTGCAAAAATTTAGAATTCATCAAAAATCAAGTACTACGCGCATGCTCCTAGGGGGATAGATTGGTAGGAAAAGACCATCGCTCGTCCCCGACCGCCACTCATAAGGATGCACAAGCCAGGTACACTTCATGTTTCAAATTTGTTACACAACTTTAACCATACGTGCATGCTACGGGATTTGCTAACTTCAACACAAGCATTTCTCAAATTCACAACTACTCAACTAGCATGACTTTAATATTATCACCTCCATATCTCAAAACAATTATCAAGCATCAAACTTATCTTAGTAAAGAAAATTTCACATATCTTGAATACCAAGTATATTATCATTAAGCAAATTACCATGCTATTAACGACTCTCAAAATAATCTAAGTGAAGCATGAGAGATCAAGTTTCTTTAAAACAAATCCAACACCGTGCTCTAAAAGATCTAAGTGAAGCACTAGAGCAAAAATTATCACGCTCAAAAGATATAAGTGAAGCACTATGAGCAAACTATCAAGCTCAAAAAATTTAAGTGAAGCACATAGAGTATTCTATCAAATTTCAATTCATGTATGGCTCTCTCAAAAGGTGTGTACAGCAAGGATGATTGTGGTAAACTAACAAGAAAATACGCAAAATAATACAAGACGCTCCAAGCAAAACACTTATCATGTGGTGAATAAAAATATAGCTCCAAGTAAATTACCGATGGAAGTGGACGAAAGAGGGGATGCCTTCCGGGGCATCCCCGAGCTTTGACTTTTTGGTGTCCTTGGATTATCTTGGGGGTGCCATGGGCATCCCCAAGCTTAGGCTCTTTCCACTCCTTGTTCCATAATCCATCAAAAAGAATTCACCCAAAACATGAAAACTTCACAACACAAAACTCAATAGAAATCTCGTGAGCTCCGTTAGAGAAAGAAAACAAAAGACTACTTTAAGGTACTGTAATGAACTCATTCTTTATTTGTATTGGTGTTAAACCTACTGTATTCCAACTTCTCTATGGATCATAAACTATTTTACTAACCATAAATTCATCAAAATAAGCAAACAACACACGCAAAACAGAATCTGTCAAAAACAGAACAGTCTGTAGTAATCTGTAACTAACGCAAACTTCTGGAACTCAAAAAATTCTACCAAAATTAGAAGACCTGGAAAATTTGTTTATAGATCAGCAGAAATTGGAATAAATATTTTATCACGTTCTGGTGATTTTTAACAATTCGGGCACTGAGCGCAAAGTTTCTGGAAATTACAGCAAGATCAAATAACTATCACCCAAGAAGATCCAATAGGTTTAACTTGGCACAAACACTAATTAAAAGATAAAACCACATCTAAACAGAGGCTAGATGGATAATTTATTCCTAAACAGAAACAAAAACAAAAAACTAAAAATAAAATTGGGTTGCTGTAGGATCAAAAGTATGACTAGAGGGGGGGTGATTAGACTACTTGACCAAATAAAAACTTAACCTTTTCCCAATTTTAGTTCTTGGCAGATTTTAGCTAATTTAGGACAAGTCAAGCAATCATCACATAATTCGAGCAAGCATGCAAAGAGTATATAGGCAGCGGAAAGTAAAGCATGCAACTTGCAAGAATGTAAAGGGAAGGGTTTGGAGAATTCAAACGCAATTGGAGACACGGATGTTTTTCCCATGGTTCGGATAGGTGGTGCTATCCTACATCCACGTTGATGGAGACTTCAACCCACGAAGGGTAACGGTTGCGCGAGTCCACACAGGGCTCCACCCAAGGGTAACGGTTGCACGAGTCCACACAGGGCTCCACCCACGAAGGGTCCACGAAGAAGCAACCACCCACAAAGGGTCCACGAAGAAGCAACCTTGTCTATCCCACCATGGCCATCGCCCACACAGGACTTGGCTCACTAGCGGTAGATCTTCACGAAGTAGGCGATCTCCTTGCCCTTACAAACTCCTTGGTTCAACTCCACAATCTTGTCGGAGGCTCCCAAGTGACACCTAGCCAATCTAGGAGACACCACTCTCCAAGAAGTAACAAATGGTGTGTAGGTAATGAACTCCTTGCTCTTGTGCTTCAAATGATAGTCTCCCCAACACTCAACTCTCTCTCATAGGATTAGGATTTGGTTGAAAGAAGATTTGAGTGGAAAGCAACTTGGGAAGGCTAGAGATCAAGATTCATATGGTAGGAATGGAATGTCTTGGTCTCAACGCATGAGTAGGTGGTTCTCTCTCAGAACATATGAGTTGGAATGGTGTATGTGTTCTGATGGCTCTCTCCACGAATGAAGAGGAGGTGGAGGGGTATATATAGCCTCCACACAAAATCCAACCGTTACACAGTTTTCCAATCTCGGTGGGACCGAATCAATAAACTCGGTCGGACCAAAAATGTAAACCTAGTGACCGTTAGAGATTTTCGGTGGGACTGACATGCAACTCGGTAGGACCGATATGGTTAGGGTTTGGGCATAACGTAATCTCGGTGAGACCGATTACACAAACTCGGTGAGACCGATTACACAAACTCGGTGAGACCAAATTTGGTAATTAGCTAACCAGAGAGTTGGTCAGGCAAACTCGATGGGACCGATTTGCTCTTTCGGTGAGACCGAGTGAAACTCGGTGAGACCGAAAAGTTACAAAGGGGAAACACTAAGTTTACATTGCAATCTCGGTGTGACCGATTCGCTCTTTCGGTGAGACCGAAAAGTTACGAAAGGGAAACAGAGAGTTTGCAATCCCATCTCGGTGAGACCGAGATCCTTATTGGTAGAACCGAATTGCTAGGGTTTGGCAGTGGCTAATGACAAGTGAAACTCGATGGCGCCGGATAGGAAGAATCGGTAGGACCGAGTTTGGCTTAGGGTTTAGGTCATATGTGGATATGGGAAAGTAGTTGAGGGTTTTGGAGCATATCACTAAGCACATGAAGCAAGAGGCTCATTAAGCAACACCTCGTCCCTCCTTGATAGTATTGGCTTTTCCTAAAGACTCAATGTGATCTTGGATCACTAAAATATAAAATGAAGAGTCTTGAGCTTTTGAGCTTGAGCCAATCCTTTGTCCTTAGCATTTTGAGGGTTCCACTTTCACATCCATGCCATGCCAATCATTGAGCTTTCCTGAAATAATCATCTTGGAATAGCATTAGCTCAATGAGCTATATGTTGTTATGAATTACCAAAGCCACCTAGGGATAGTTGCACTTTCAATCTCCCCCTTTTTGGTAATTGATGACAACATATAGATCAAAGCTTCGACAAATGATAATAAGCATGAAATATATCGTCGCTTTGAGAAGTATGTGATAAGTAAGAGCTCCCCCTAAATTTGTGCATATTTGAAAATTTGCTTTGGACTGCAAATGCACAAAGAGTTAGAGTCATGGGTTACTCTTCCATGTCACATACATCTTGGTGGAGCGCTTAAAATGATAAGAATGAAATACATGCACTCATCACCAAGAATAGTGAATGATCACATAAGATAGATAAGATAATAGCATTAAGCAAACATTAAGTGTAGCTTATGATCAAACACATGATCATCAATGTATCACAAATAATGACGTAGTATCTCAAGCACTCAAAAGCAAACAAGTTTGAAAAACCACCAAATAAAGCAAGAGAGAAAAGCAACACTCTCTCTCTTGACTATGATCTATACATCTTCTCCCCCTTTGGCAACAAGTTACCAAAAAGTTCCTAGAAAATGCATAGTGCTAGATCGACGCTCAGGCTTGATCTTCTGGTGGTGGTGGAGTCCGGATCACTCCAAGGACGAAGGCTTCGGTAGATGCTGAAGTAGACGCTGGAGTTGGAGCTGAAGTAGATGCTGGAGCTGGTGGAACTGAGGCTGTAGCTAGTGCTGAAGTGGTGGCTCTGGTGTCAGCAACTGGCATGGCAGACGACCTCGGGCCTCTTGGCACTCTGGCAAAGACATGAGAGGTAGTCCTGCCTCTCCTCTCCTGCATGTCCTCCTGGAGCTGCTCCACTGCAGACTGAACTTCCGTTACCTTGACATCCAAGTCATAGAACTTCTGTTCCATTATTCTCTCTAGGCTCTGCTAATTCTGAGTGAGGGTGGCCAGACTTTGCTCAATCCTCAGCGTGGATGCAATCAAGTAACCAAGTTGCTCTTGTTTGGTCTTCAAGAAGTACTCAGATGCCTCCTCTTGAGTTGGCATCTTAGCAGCTTTCTCCCTTCTTGCCTTCTCCTTCTTCGCGTATGCTTGGGCAGATGATGGCTCGTTCTCAGTCATGACAACTTGATTGTCCTCAAAATCTGGACGGATGGGCAAATGTTCCTTGTCTAATAAGTATATGCCCGTGCCCATCTTGGAGTTGATGAGCTCCTGAATTTGAGGGGCATATCTGCAACTCCTCTTCTGATCTGCTGCAGTCCTCTTGATTGTTTCCACTATGAGGCTCATCGCCTTGAACTTCTGAGGCACATCAAACACATGTAGCAAGTTGATAGCATGGCCTCTGATCATCTTGTGATCACCTGACTTGGGCAATAAGGTGTGCCTCAAGATCCAATTGATAGTCGGGAGCCCTGACAGAAGGTAATGTACTGAGCCAAACTTGAAGGTATCAAGTGCTTCATTTGGGATCTCCTTGTACATATTGGACATTGAGTTGTGGTCCATCTTCTTCTTGGCATATATGTCCATGTCATCATCATGCTCCTCTGGGGCATTAATCAACTTTGCCCATTCCTCAACAGTAGATTGGTACCTCGTACCCTCAGACATCCATGTGATCCTCCCATCTGGATAAAAGTGAGCTGTGGAGTAGAACTGCATGATGAGTTCCTCGTTCCACTTTGTGAGCTTCTGCCCAACAAAGTCCTCTACTCCACATGCCTTGAAGCTGTCCTGAACTCCTGGGTAGTACTCTTCATTTTACTTAATGTATTGCCAATCAATCCATCTCATATCACAGACTATTGGCTTCTTATCAAGCAAAACAGTCTCATAGAAATCCTGCTGCTCCTTGGTGTGAAATCTGTAGTCAACTGTTGTCCTTCTCCTTGAAGCATATGGGTCTGCTTCTCTCCACTTCCTCAGCCCTGAATATCTCCTGAGCTTCATGTCCTCAGCCATAGGATGAGCATCGTTGTGGTCTGGGATCTTGGGCTTTAGCTTCCTTAGGACATTCTCTTCCTCTTCTTCTGCAGCTTCAGGCACTGGGCCTTGTTCTTTTCAGCAGCTGGGATGCTTCTTGTGTTCCTCTTTGGCTTTGGCTTTGGAGCTGGCTTGGCCTTGGAAGCAGCTCCCCCTGATTTTATGGCATCTCCCATTAGCTTGGGTGCCTTGGGTGCTGGTGCAGCTACCTCTTCTTCTTCTTCCTCTTCCATGATGGAAGCTTTGCCAAGCACTCTAGCCACAGTCTTCTTCACCCTTTCCTTTCTTTTCTTGCCCTCAGCTGCAACTGGCTCTATGGGCTTCTCAGTTGACATTCTGGCCTTTGACATTGGCTGCCTGCCTGCTGGCCTTTTGATTTTCAGGCCTGGCTTAGTGCCTTGAGCTGGCTCAACTCTCTTGGAAGTGGCCTCTTCCTCTGCCACATAGTCCTCATCTTCGGAGTCTGAAGTTCTCTTCTTCCTCTGTCTCGTGGCAGCCTTTGGCAAGTTGCTAGGGGTGCTCCTGCTGCCTTCATCAGAAGAACTGGAGGGACTAGTGCCCTCACTCATCACCACTTGCTGTTCTGACACATTCTGGCTATCGCTTTGATCAGACATGCTGCAAACTGACTGCTGACCCTGTGAACAGATTATAGATGAGGTAGAAAGGATGAGCATCACAAAATGCAGAGATTTTTGCAAAAGAATGATCCAAAAACTTAGTTTTAGTTTCCCACTGAAATCATCTCGGATCTACCGATTTTCAAACTCGGTGATACCGAAGCAGTTGTGGAACCTAAACTAGTGAACTCGGTTGGACCGAGTCACAGTTCGGTGGCACCGAGACTGCTAGGGTTTCACTGAGTTCCAAAATCGGTCACACTGATAAGTAATTCTCGGTCAGACCGAGTCTCACTTGTGCAATGGCATAAGCAAAATCGGTGGGACCGAGTTTTTTAACTCGGTGGGTCCGAGATGGTTTCGGCGGAAACCTAAACCTAGAATTTTTGAATCAAAGCTAATCTACGGGCGTTTTGACTGGATAGGAGTGTTTCAATCGTGGCAAGAATCATGAAGAACACAATGTGCTAGGAATCAGATTGGAGAATAGCACAAAGATCAAGTCCATACCCTAGTTTGGCGGGGACTTGCTACGGCGGCAACGGCGGGGCAGAATTCCCGTTGACGGCGACGGAAACCAGCTATTGGAGGCGGCTGGCGGCGAGAAGACGATCCGGAGACCACGAGGGCAGAGCAGGCTATCGCGCGGGCGAAGGGGTTCAGAGAAATTTCCAAAATTTTGCCCGTGACTATATATAGCCCGACCCTGTCGGTGTGACCAAGTGGAACAACTCGGTGGCACCGAGATTCATAACTGCAGGCAGTTACTGAAACTCGGTGTGACCAAAATGTTCAAATCGGTTGCACCGAGATCGAAAACCTAGATCAACTTAATGATCTCGGTAGGACCGAAAGTGGAGTATCAGTCAGACCGAGAATCATAAAGAGGTTTTGGAAGTTTAAGTCTATGACAAATCGGGGACTCCGAGCGCTCCTCACACAGAGTGGTTCGAATTTGACTTGATCAAATTTTGTGATGCAGCATGAATAGAATTTGAGACGAGAAAAGCATAGATAGCTAGAGGAGGTTCTTAGGCATTCTTGTCCATCCACTTGGCAGAAGAAGATAAAACCAAACAATCAAAACAACAAGTGGATGTCCTCGAATGAGTAAAAGATGCAACCAGCATGCTCACACAATAATATGGCAAATGAAATATGTGGCAAGGCATGCACAACCAATTCTAGCATCTATCAAGCAATTTGCGATGACTAGGTCATCTATATATGAGTATATTGACTTAGGAGTCAAGTGAGAACACTTGATCATAGGTCATACTCATCATTTAAGCTCGAGTGGGGTTACCACTTTTACATAAAGCATTGTTGTGTTCACATCTTTAGAGTTGCTTTAGCTCAAGTCTTAGAGTAAAGCTCCCCCTAGATGTGATATCCCCCCTAAGAGGGATGAACTAACCTTGGGTTTTGTCGATGATGACTTCATGTAGATGTCGAAGATGTGGATGCTCAATGTTGATGTAGATCACTTGGAGCTATCCATTTGAGTGAATTGCACTTTCAATACCTACATGGGTTAGTCCCACAAGGAACAGACAAGGATATCCATAGACATAGAGTGATGCACACAAAAGATGATGTCCATGAAAACTTTTAGGTTACCTTGTCCCTTGTCTTACCAATAAGAGAGTTTGTGACTCCTTGAACTAGTGCAAGATGTGGAAGTTGATTACACTTGTTCTTGCCAAAATGATAAGAGTGAAGTATGTTGGCGGAGTCACCCTCAAGAACTCTCTAGTTCTTCTTCTTTTGGATCCACATCATCTTGATGGGAATCCTTGGAGTTGTAGTCGTACTTGATGAAGTGGAACTTGAAGTAGTCTTGGGAATCCACTTGACTAAGGTCTTTGGAGCTTCTTCAAATGCGTCAATTTCTTCTTGAAGCTTGTCCTTGCCTTTTTGCTTGTAGTCTTGTGGTGGAAGATCATCTTGAGCTTGTGTCCCCTTGAAAGAAGTATCATACTTCTCTTGTTGAGGAATAAACTTTGTCTTGGGGTATTGATCTTCTTCCCACTCAACTCCATTGGCATTGAACTTTCGTTCAAAACCAACACCTTGATTCTTCCGGTGCATTCCTTGCTTGCGCACAATTTCCTCGAATTGCTTACTCCCGGCAAGGCTTTTGTACACTCCTTTCTCTATAATTCCCTTCAATAAACTATTTTCTTGCTCAAGTGTAACTTGGCTAAGAGAATCATTAGTGGAATCAAGAGAACTACTAGAAGCAACAATATTGGATTTAGCATGATCATTGTTACTGCTAGAGGAAGAATCTTTCTTGTTCTTGTTACTAGACTTGACTTGAGGCATGTAAGTGGATAAGAGTAAACGCTTGGCAATGTAAGAAGAACTTTTCTTGCGGATATCATCATTGATTGCTTTTAAGAACTCATGCTCTTGCTCAAGATTGAGCTTTTCAAAGCATAATTTCTCATGAGCTCTTAAAAGTTCTCGATGATCTTCGAAGATAGTTTCATGAGCTAACTTAAGAGTGTTTAGTTCTTTAGTTAGAGCCTCAATCTTCTCCTTATCATTATCATTCGTTTTATCTTGATTAGCATGATTAATTAGTCTTTCATCATAGTATTCATCACTAGAGTTGTCAACAAGCAAATCATCACCTAACAAGTCATCTTCATCACTATTGAAATCAACATACTCGGGGTGTGTTACCTTAGGACCTTTGGCCATGAAGCATCTTCCAATTCCTTCATTTAGTGAGTCAAATATGTCGTAGGAGTTGGTTGACACAAGTGCTAGACCGGCAACACCTTCATCTTGAGTATCTTCGGAGTCAGAGTGATAACTTCTCTCGGAGTGGCTGTCGGAGTCGGAGCGGGATACCCATTCACCAACATGAGCTTGATGTCTTCGTCTTGTGTAGCTCCTTGATGATTTTTCCTTCCTTTCCGAATCCTTGCTTCTCCGTGAGTATCTTCGTTCATAACGATCATCTCTACTCCTCCTCTCTCTTGGTGGTGATTCTTTGCTTCTTCTTCTTGGAGAATCTTCTCTTCTCTTGTAGGGAACTGTACACTCATTGGAATAGTGTCCGGGTCTTCCACAATTGTAGCAGTTTCGCCCTCTACTAGAAGATCTTTTGTCATTGTAGGACCTTGACTTGAAGCTTCTATCTTTGCTTCTACTCTTGTAGAACTTGTTGAAGTTCTTCACCATTAAGCTCAATTCTTCATTGAAGTCTTGTTTCTCACTTGATGATGTAGGGGCTTCACATGAGGCTTTATAGGCACCACTTGATTTGTTGTGAAGTTCCTCTTTATCCTTAAGTGACATCTCATGAGCAACAATTCTTCCAATCACCTCCGTTGGCTTGAGATCTTTGTAATTTGGCATCATTTGGACCAATGTGCACACGGTATCATATTTTCCATCCAAGGCTCTTAGAATCTTCTTGATGATGAATCTATCGGTCATCTCTTCACTTCCTAAGCCGGCAATCTCATTTGTGATGAGAGCAAGCCTAGAGTACATTTCAGCGACACCTTCACCATCCTTCATCTTGAACTTGTCAAGTTGGCTTTGAAGCACATCCAACTTGGATTCCTTGACGGAGTCGGTACCTTCGTGCATATCAATCAAAGTGTCCCAAATTTCCTTCGCATTCTCAAGATGGCTAATTTTGTTGAATTCTTCGGGGCACAATCCGTTGAAGAGAATATCACAAGCTTGAGCATTGTATTGCAACATCTTCAACTCATCCGCGGTAGCTTCACGGTTTGGTTCTCTCCCATCAAAGAAGTTACCTTGCAAGCCAACACACATAATAGCCCAAACGGCGGGGTTATGTCCAAGAATATGTATTTTCATTTTATGCTTCCAACTAGCAAAATTAGTACCATCAAAGTAAGGACCTCTACGGTGATAATTTCCCTTGCTAGACGCCATACTCTCCTAGGTTGTGAAACCAAGGCTATGACCACCAAAGCTATGGAGATCAAAGTAAATGGAGACCAAAGCTCTGATACCACTTGTAGGATCGAAAGTATGTCTAGAGGGGGGTGATTAGACTACTTGACCAAATAAAAACTTAACCTTTTCCCAATTTTAGTTCTTGGCAGATTTTAGCTAATTTAGGACAAGTCAAGCAATCATCACATAATTCGAGCAAGCATGCAAAGAGTATATAGGCAGCGGAAAGTAAAGCATGCAACTTGCAAGAATGTAAAGGGAAGGGTTTGGAGAATTCAAACGCAATTGGAGACACGGATGTTTTTCCCATGGTTCGGATAGGTGGTGCTATCCTACATCCACGTTGATGGAGACTTCAACCCACGAAGGGTAACAGTTGCGCGAGTCCACACAGGGCTCCACCCAAGGGTAACGGTTGCACGAGTCCACACAGGGCTCCACCCACGAAGGGTCCACGAAGAAGCAACCACCCACAAAGGGTCCACGAAGAAGCAACCTTGTCTATCCCACCATGGCCATCGCCCACACAGGACTTGGCTCACTAGCGGTAGATCTTCACGAAGTAGGCGATCTCCTTGCCCTTACAAACTCCTTGGTTCAACTCCACAATCTTGTCGGAGGCTCCCAAGTGACACCTAGCCAATCTAGGAGACACCACTCTCCAAGAAGTAACAAATGGTGTGTAGGTAATGAACTCCTTGCTCTTGTGCTTCAAATGATAGTCTCCCCAACACTCAACTCTCTCTCATAGGATTAGGATTTGGTGGAAAGAAGATTTGAGTGGAAAGCAACTTGGGAAGGCTAGAGATCAAGATTCATATGGTAGGAATGGAATGTCTTGGTCTCAACACATGAGTAGGTGGTTCTCTCTCAGAACATATGAGTTGGAATGGTGTATGTGTTCTGATGGCTCTCTCCACGAATGAAGAGGAGGTGGAGGGGTATATATAGCCTCCACACAAAATCCAACCGTTACACAGTTTTCCAATCTCGGTGGGACCGAATCAATAAACTCGGTCGGACCGAAAATGTAAACCTAGTGACCGTTAGAGATTTTCGGTGGGACTGACATGCAACTCGGTAGGACCGATATGGTTAGGGTTTGGGCATAACGTAATCTCGGTGAGACCGATTACACAAACTCGGTGAGACCGAATTTGGTAATTAGCTAACCAGAGAGTTGGTCAGGCAAACTCGATGGGACCGATTTGCTCTTTCGGTGAGACCGAGTGGAACTCGGTGAGACCGAAAAGTTACAAAGGGGAAACACTGAGTTTACATTGCAATCTCGGTGGGACCGATTCGCTCTTTCGGTGAGACCGAAAAGTTACGAAAGGGAAACAGAGAGTTTGCAATCCCATCTCGGTGAGACCGAGATCCTTATCGGTAGAACCGAATTGCTAGGGTTTGGCAGTGGCTAATGACAAGTGAAACTCGGTGGCGCCGGATAGGAAGAATCGGTAGGACCGAGTTTGGCTTAGGGTTTAGGTCATATGTGGATATGGGAAAGTAGTTGAGGGTTTTGGAGCATATCACTAAGCACATGAAGCAAGAGGCTCATTAAGCAACACCTCATCCCTCCTTGATAGTATTGGCTTTTCCTAAAGACTCAATGTGATCTTGGATCACTAAAATATAAAATGAAGAGTCTTGAGCTTTTGAGCTTGAGCCAATCCTTTGTCCTTAGCATTTTGAGGGTTCCACTTTCACATCCATGCCATGCCAATCATTGAGCTTTCCTGAAATAATCATCTTGGAATAGCATTAGCTCAATGAGTTATATGTTGTTATGAATTACCAAAACCACCTAGGGATAGTTGCACTTTCAGTTGCCTCCCAACAAGCGCTATCGTTTAACGCCCCTAGCTAGGCATAAAAGCGAGGATAGATCTAGGTATTGCCATCTTTGGTAGGCAATCCATAAGTGGCTCTCATGATAGATTCATATGGTAATTTTATTTTCTTTCTAGGAAAGTGTTCCATGCCTTTCTTTAATGGAAATTGGAATCTAATATTTCCTTCCTTCATATCAATAATTGCACCAATCATTCTAAGGAAAGGTCTACCAAGAATAATAGGACATGAAGGATTGCAATCTATATCAAGAACGATAAAATCTACGGGCACATAATTCCTATTTGCAACAATAAGAACATCATTAATTCTTCCCATAGGCCTTCTAATAGTGGAATCCGCAAGATGCAAGTTTAGAGAGCAATCATCAAAGTCACGGAAATCTAGCAAATCACACAAAGTTTTGGGAATAGTAGAGACACCAGCACCCAAATCACACAAAGCATGAAACTCATAATCTTTAATTTTAATTTTGATAGTAAGTTCCCACTCATCATGGAGTTTTCTAGGGATATAAACTTTCAACTCAAGTTTTTTCTTCATAAGATTGCATCAAGGCATCAACAATGTGTTCGGTAAAGGCCTTATTTTGACTATAAGCATGAGGAGAATTTAGCAAGGTTTGCAATAAGGAAATACAATCAATTAAAGAGCAATTCTCATAATTAAATTCCTTGAGATCCAATATAGTGGGTTTAGCAACATCTAGATTTTTATTTCTTTCAATCCCACTTTTATCAATTTCATCATCAAGATCTAAAAACTCCGAATTCTTAGAACGCCTTCTAGGTAAAGGAAGATCATATTCAGTTTCGTCAAGATTCATATTGCAAATCAAAGATTTAATAGGGGACATATCAATAACTTTTAGATCTTCATCTTAATTTTCATAGGAATTAGAAGAACACGCTTTAATAAAGGCATCTTTTGTAGCACGCATCCTAGCGGTTCTTTCTTTGCACTCATCAATGGAAATTCTCATAGCTTTGAGAGACTCATTGATATCATGCTTAGGAGGAATAGATCTAAGCTTTAAAGAATCAACCTCAAGAGAAATTCTATCAATGTTCCTAGCCAAATCATCAACTTTAAGCAATTTTTCTTCAAGCAAAGCATTAAAATTCTTTTGTGAATTCATAAACTCTTTAACACTACTCTCAAATTCAGAGGGCATCTTATTAAAATTTCCATAAGATTTGTTGTAGGAATTTCCATAATTATTAGGAGGATTACTAGGATAAGGCCTAGGATTAAAATTCCCTCTATACGCGTTGTTACCAAAATTATTCCTACCAACAAAATTCACATCCATAGATTCATTATTATTCTCAATCAAGGTAGACAAAGGCATATCATTAGGATCAGAAGAAACACTCTTAGTAGCAATTAATTTCATAAGTTCATCCATCTTTCCACTCAAAACATTGATTTCTTCTATCACATGCACTTTTTTATTAGTAGATATTTCAGTATGCCATTGAGAATAATTAACCATAATATTATCTAGGAGTTTAGTAGCATCCCCTAGAGTGATTTCCATAAAAGTGCCTCCCGTGGCCGAATCTAAAAGATTTCTAGAAGCAAAATTCAATCCAGCATAAATTTTTTGTATAATCATCCATAAGTTGAAACCATGAGTAGGACAATTACATATCATTAATTTCATTCTCTCCCAAGCTTGTGCAACATGTTCATGATCAAGTTGCTTAAAATTCATAATATCGTTTCTAACAGAGATAATCTTAGCGGGAGGAAAATACTTAGAGATAAAAGCATCTTTGCACTTGTTCCAAGAATCAATACTATTTTTAGGCAAAGATGAAAACCACGCTTTAGCACGATCTCTAAGCAAAAAAGGAAATAGCTTCAATTTAACGACATCATTATCGACATCTTTTTTCTTTTGCATATCACATAAATCAACGAAGCTATTCAGATGAGTAGCGGCATCTTCACTAGGAAGGCCAGCGAATTGATCTTTCATAACAAGGTTCAACAAAGCAGTATTGATTTCACAAGATTCAGTATTGGCAAGAGGAGCAATCGGAGTGCTAAGGAAATCATTATTATTGGTATTGGTGAAGTCACACAATTTGGTAGCATCTTGAGCCATCGCGACAAACAAGCAATCCAACACACGAGCAAACAAAAGGCAAAGGGAAAAAGAGGAGGAGATTGGGAAAGAGAGGGCGAATAAAACGGCAAGGGTGAAGTGGGGGAGAGGAAAACGAGAGGCAAATGGCAAATAATGTAATGCGAGAGATAGGGATTGTGATGGGTACTTGGTATGTTGACTTTTGCGTAGACTCCCCAGCAACGGCGCCAGAAATCCTTCTTGCCACGTCTTGAGCTTGCTTTGGTTTTCCCCGAAGAGGAGAGGATGATGCAACACAGTAGCGTAAGTATTTCCCTCAGTTTTTGAGAACCAAGGTATCAATCCAGTAGGAGGCCACGCGCAAGTCCCTCGTACCTGCACAAAACGATAGCTACTCGCAACCAACACGATTAGGGGTTGTGAATCCCTTCACGTTCACTTACGAGAGTGAGATCTGATAGAGATAATATTTTTGGTATTTTTGGTATAAAGATGCAAAGTAAAAAGTAAAAGCAAAGTAAAAACAAAGCAAGTATAAAAGTGATGGACATTGATATGATGAGAATAGACCCGGGGGCCATAGGTTTCACTAGTGGCTTCTCTCAAGAGCATAAGTATTCTACGGTGGGTGAACAAATTACTGTTGACCAATTGACAGAATTGAGCATAGTTATGAGGTTATCTAGGTATGATCATGTATATAGGCATCACGTCCGAGACAAGTAGATCGAAACGATTCTGCATCTACTACTATTACTCCACTCATCGACCGCTATCCAGCATGCATCTAGAGTATTAAGTTAAAAATAGAGTAACGCCTTAAGCAAGATGACATGATGTAGAGGAATAAATTCATGCAATATGATAAATACCCCATCTTGTTATCCTCGATGGCAACAATACAATACGTGCCTTGCAACCCTTTCTGTCACTGGGTAAGGTCACGGCAAGATTGAACCCAAAGCCATGCACTTCTCGCATTGCAAGAACTACCAATCTAGTTGGCCAAACCAAACGGATAATTCGAAGAGACTTTCAAAGATAACTCAATCATACATAAAAGAATTCAGAGAAGATTCAAATATTATTCATAGATAAGCTGGATCATAAACCCACAATTCATCGATCTCAACAAACACACCGCAAAAAGAAGATTACATCGAATAGATCTCCATGAGAGAGGGGAGAACATTGTATTGAGATCCAAAAAGAGAGAAGAAGCCATCTAGCTACTAGCTATGGACCCGAAGGTCTGAAGTAAACTACTCACACTTCATCGGAGGGGCTATGGTGTTGATGTAGAAGCCCTCCATGGTGGATGCCCCCTCTGGCGGAGCTCCGGAACAGGCCCCAAGATGGGATCTCGTGGATACAGGAAGGTACGGTGGTGGAATTAGGTTTTTGGCTCCTGTTCTGATCGTTTGGGGGTACGTAGGTATATATAGGAGGAAGGAGTACGTCGGTGGAGCTTCGAGGGGCCCACGAGGCAGGGGACGCGCCCTCCACCCTCGTGACCGCCTCGTGGCTTTCTTGACGGAGGGTCCAAGTCTCCTGGGTCTTATCTGATGAGAAAATCACGTTCCCGAAGGTTTCATTCCGTTTGGACTTCGTTTGATATTCTGTTTCTTCGAAACACTGAAAAAGGCAAAAAAAACAGCAATTCTGGGTTGGGCCTCCGGTTAATAGGTTAGTCCCAAAAATAATATAAAAGTGGAAAATAAAGCCCATTATAGTCCAAAACAATAGATAAAGTAGCATGGAGCAATCAAAAATTATAGATACGTTGGAGACGTATCACCTATTAGACACCATGAAAAAGAGGAGACAATATTGCCTCCTTACATTTTAGATTACAGGAGCATGGTAGCGCATGAGTTTATTGTTGACAACAAAGATAAGATGCTTCTGTATAACCTGAGATTTAATAAGAAACACAATGAGACTATTATTTTGCCTGCGCCTCTGTTGTTTGATTTGACTGCAGTTAATTATCTTGTCACGCCAGAGTCGGTGTACACTCATCGAGGCCAAGCATCCACTCCGGAGCCTGATCCTGAGCCGGAACCTCCACTGGACCCTTATCGTGCATCATCTTACCAGTGGGATCCGGAGGAGATGGCCAGCCAGTGGTATCCTGATTACACTCCTCAGTACACCGGGGAGAGTAGCCGCGGTCCTTGGCAGTAGACCAACTTAGGCCAAAAGTCTAAGCTTGGGGGGGTACGTATTTCTCACCGACTTTACATTCATGTTCACACACTATTCTAGTCGTCGGTGCTCATACTCTTTCATTGTATTATCCATGCTAGTTTAATTTTCTTTTTCTAGCTTTCTTCTTGTGTGTTTGATAAACCTTAAGAAAAACCAAAAAAAAGTTAGTTTGATTTCCATGCTTGTAGTAGAAATTAAAATGAAAACCCAAAAATATTTCTCGTTCTTCTTCTTGCTTGTTGGGAGCTTTCCCGTGTAAATAGTTTTATTTTATTTTCTTTCCTTTGGGGGTCGAGAGTAGAAGACCATATTGAAAATGTTTAGTGGCTCTCATATGCATGGTTGTTGATTTAACTTGGAGCCCATATTACTTTGTCTTCTCTCTTGAGTTGAATGCTTGCAGATTCCAGCTTAGTCCAATGCACGTGCACTATTATTATTATACACATCGTTCAGTCATGCAAGTGAAAGGCAATAATGCCGATATATGATGGACTGATTGAGATGAGAAAAGCTGGTATGAACTCGACCTCTCTTGTTTTTGTAAATATGATGAGTTCATCGTTCTTGATTCAGCTTATTAAAAAGTAAACATATTTGCAATGATATTTAGAGATTATAGTTGCTTGTGCCATGCTTAATTAGCTATGAGTTATAATGGTTTACCTTGTGTGCCAACATGCTATTAAAATGATTGTGATGTGGTATGATGGGATGGTATCCTCCTTTGAATGAATTGAGTGACTCGACTTGGCACATGTTCACGCATGTAGTTGAAACAAATTAACATAGCCTTCATGATATTTATGTTCATGGTGGATTATATCCTACTCATGCTTGTACTTGGTGTGAATTAATTTTAATGCATGTTCATGACTGTTGTCGCTCTCTCAGTTGGTCGCTTCCCAGTCTTTTGCTAGTCTTCACCTGTACTAAGCGGGAATACTGCTTGTGCATCCAAACTCCTTAAACCCCAAAGTTGTTCCATATGAGTCCACCATACCTTCCTATATGCGGTATCTACCTGTCGTTCCAAGTAAATTTGTATGTGCCAAACTCCAAACCTTCAAATGAAATTCTGTTTTGTATGCCCGAGCAGCTCATGTTTCAACTAGGGCTGCCTATATCTTCCATGCTAGGTGGGTTATTCTCAAGAGGAGTGGACTCCGCTCCTCATTCACGAGAAAGGGCTGGTAACCGGGATGCCCAGTCCCATGATCCAAAAAGATCAAAGCAAATCAAAATAATTAAACAAAACTCCCCCAGGGCTGTTGTTAGTTGGAGGCACTCGTTGTTTCGAGCAAGCCATGGATTGATGCTTGTTGGTGGTGGGGGAGTATAAACTTTTATCATTCTGTTTGGGAACTGCCTATAATGCATGTAGTATGGAAGATACATCCATCTCATAGTTGTTGCGTTGACAATGAAAGTATGCCGCTTAAAATGTTATTCATCTCTATTTTAAAATCGAGCTCTGGCACCTGTACAAATCCCTGCTTCCCTCTGCGAAGGGCCTATCTATTTACTTTTATGTTGAGTCATCACCTTCTTATTAAAAAGCACCCGCTGGAGAGCACACTGTCTTTTGCATTCATTACTATTGGTTTATATTGGGTATGACTTGACTGGATCTCTTTTACCATGAATTACAATGTCTAGTCAGTCCTTGATCTTTAAAAGTGCTCTGCATTTATGTTTTGCGGTCTTAGAAAGGGCTAGTGAGATACCATTTTGTTATATCATATTATGATTGTTTTGAGAAAGTGTTGTCATCCGAGTTTTATTATTATTGCTCGCTAGCTGATTATGCCATTGATATGAGTAATTGTGAGACCTAAGTGTTATTGTGAGTATGGTTAGTTCATAATACTTGCTGAAAACTTGAATGATGTCTTTAATGTTTACAACAACAAGAGCAAATAGAGTTTGTAAAAGTTTTTCTTTATCACTTTCAGTCTATCAACTGAATTGCTTAAGGACAAGCAAAGGTTTAAGCTTGGGGGAGTTGATACTTCTCCAACGTATCTACTTTTCCGAACACTTTTGCCCTTGTTTTGGACTCTAACTTGCATGATTTGAATGAAACTAACCCAGACTGACGCTGTTTTCAGCAGAACTGCCATGATGTTGTTTATTGTGCAGAAAACAAAAGTCCTCGGAATGACCTGAAAATCCATGGAGATAAGTTTTGGAAAATATAAAAAATACTGGCGAAAGAATCAAGACCAGGGGGCCCACACCCTGTCCACGAGGGTGGGGGCGCGCCCTCCCCCTGGGCGCGCCCCCCTGTCTCGTAGGCCCCCTGACGCTCCACCGACCACAACTCCAACTCCATATATTCCGTTTCATGGAGGGAAAAATCAGGGAAAAAGTTTCATCGCGTTTTACGATACGGAGCCGCCGCCAAGCCCTAATCTCTCTCGGGAGGGCTGATCTGGAGTCCGTTCGGGGCTCCGGAGAGGGGGATTCATCGTCGTCGTCATCATCAACCATCCTCCGTCACCAATTTCATGATGCTCACCACCGTGCATGAGTAATTCCATCGTAGGCTTGCTGGACGGTGATGGGTTGGATGAGATTTACCATGTAATCAAGTTAGTTTTGTTAGGGTTTGATCCCTAGTATCCACTATGTTCTGAGATTGATGTTGCTATGACTTTGCTATGCTTAATGCTTGTCACTAGGGCCCGAGTGCCATGATTTCAGATCTGGACCTATTATGTTTTCATGAATATATGTGTGTTCTTGATCCTATCTTGCAAGTCTATAGTCACCTATTATGTGTTATGATCCGACAACCCCGAAGTGACAATAATCGGGATACTTCTCGGTGATGACCATAGTTTTAGGAGTTCATGTATTCACTATGTGCTAATGCTTTGTTCCGGTTCTCTATTAAAAGGAGGCCTTAATATCCCTTAGTTTCCGCTAGGACCCCGCTGCCACGGGAGGGTAGGACAAAAGATGTCATGCAAGTTCTTTTCCATAAGCGCGTATGACTATATTCGGAATGCATGCCTACATTACATTGATGAACTGGAGCTAGTTCTGTGTCACCCTATGTTATAGCTATTACATGAGGAATCACATCCGACATAATTATCCATCACTGATCCAATGCCTACGAGCTTTTCACATATTGTGCTTCGCTTATTTACTTTTCCGTTGCTATTGTTACAATTCCTACAAAACTATTATCTTTACTTTTGCCACTGTTACCATTACTATCATACTACTTTGCTACTAAATACTTTGCTGCAGATACTAAGTTATCTAGGTGTGGTTGAATTGACAACTCAACTACTAATACTTAAGAATATTCTTTGGCTCCCCTTGTGTCGAATCAATAAATTTGGGTTGAATACTCTACCCTCGAAAGTTGTTGCGATCCCCTACACTTGTGGGTTATCAGAGAGGGCCGGGATGATGAAGATGGCCAGCGGTGATGGGTTCCCCCTCCGGCAGGATGTCGGAACGGGCTCCCGAGAGGTTTTTGGTGGCTACAAAGGCTTGCGGCGGCGGAACTCCCGATCTATTTTCCTCTGATGTTTTTAGGGTATATGGGAATATATAGGCAAAAGAAGTCGGTCGGGGGAGCCTCGAGGGGCCTACGAGACAGGGGGCGCGCCCAGGGGGGTGGGCGCGCCCCCCACCCTCGTGGCCGCCTCGAAGCTTCCTTTACTTCAACTTTAAGTCTCCTGGATCACATCCGTTCCAAAAATCACGCTCCCGAAGGTTTCATTTCATTTGGACTCCGTTTGATATTCCTTTTCTTCGAAATACTGAAATAGGCAAGAAAACAACAATATGGGCTGGGCCTCCGGTTAGTAGGTTAGTCCCGAAAGTAATATAAAAGTGTATAATAAAGCCCATAAACATTCAAAACAGATAATAAAATAGCATGAATGCTTCATAAATTATAGATACATTGGAGACTTATCATATACCATCATGAATACAAACACAAAGCAGGACGTGTGGTATGACTCCTTCCCGGAGGCCCGAACCTGGTAAACTCTCTGTGGTACTTCTAGCCACACTCACTACCCCACCAAGGGTATCGATGGATTTACGCATCGTTAGCACTCATTTCTCATTTCTTGGTTATACGCTCTGGACATGGTAACGCCGTGGAGGTCGAGGGTGTGGCTTTGGTCCAATTGCACGATGATCTTGGAAATCTCATCTCACCTACTTATCTCACTACAATAGCATCTCATCGGTCATCATTCAATTGAGTCACTGCGAAATAAAAAAGGAAAAAATATCTCTCAGGCATTTCTTCGAGTGCCTCACCTCGCTCAAAGCATCATCGAAACCCGCATCGGTCCCAACATTGGAGGATGATGAGGGATGCGACGGGGCCGCGGGAGGTGGCAGCATGACTGTCGGTGTCCCAGGGAGGCTGAGTGGAAGGCATCGATGCCTTATTCTTCACTAAGGGCATGGGTGTGTCCAACACCTTCGCAGACGGCCAGCGCTCCTGTTTGTCGATCGTCGGGGCTAGCGGCGGCCACGTGGTCCCAGCAGAGCAAGCGTCTATAGCCACTGGTGCCGTGGATGCACCGATGATGAGCTTCCCTTGCCGGGTGACACTTCGGTGCGGTCGACACAACTGGAGAGTGCAGACACAGGTGCGCAGGTGTGGTCGCGGGTTCCATTTTCCCGGTCATTGGGGTAGTTGTTGGTCGGCAGTGCAGGTTACGACAACAGTGGTGGGGGTGGGTTAAAGTCGAGCTGGAGTGGAGGGGTCAGGCGAGATTTCACTGTTTTTATTGAGAAGTATCTTTCTCAAAGCAAATTTGGGCTAGTGGGTGAATGTTTGGGGGAGGGGGTTATTTTTTAGGGCGCTAAAGGTGTTAGGGGAAGGGAGTAGGTGGGCATTAATCCCTGAAACCATAGTGCTTTTTAGTAGAAGGGCTAGAGGTTCTCTTAGCCTCTCGCGT
Organism: Triticum dicoccoides; assembly: GCF_002162155.2. Lineage (NCBI taxonomy): Eukaryota > Viridiplantae > Streptophyta > Magnoliopsida > Poales > Poaceae > Triticum > Triticum dicoccoides. The sequence goes on from NC_041380.1 coordinate 590,287,186, forward strand.
TTTTTTCAGATTTGTTTTGTGATCCTACACCTCCAATTCAATTCCTATTAATTGTGTATGTGATGTGCACTTAATCAGTGTTGTAGCCTCTCGAAGGAATGTTGGAGTTGTGACGCACGACTCCATCCGCTATATTCATGCCATGGTGACCATTTGGTTCGGCGAAAGTGGTGTGGTTTCCGATCTCCACGCTTTTCTAAACCGTAGATTACGTTTGGTTCACGTACTACGTTTTGGGCAGCAGCGGTTTCTGATACGCCGCTTCGCAAAGCTGAAACCAGCCCAATGAAAGGTGATTAGGAAACCGGACGCCAACCAAACAAAGTCAGTATTCCATATAAAAAAATCGGAAGCAGCACTTCCCCATACCGTAGCCCATTACGTTACCGTAGTAGGAACCAAACACATCGTTAGTGAGCTTTCGTCCTATTCTTGGTCATTCTAGTGTGTGATTTTGATATGTGCCCCCTGTATTCACCAAAAAAGGACCTAAACCTCTGTTGTGCTTGTTCCTTGCTTTAGGGAATGGACTACTTAGTGACAGAGAAGTAGACCAACAATACACAAATCTCATCGATGTTGTTTTCTTCGCAACTATTTCATGAACACCTAATTGTTTTTTGCGTGTATGTTGATTCTCTTGTGTATATATGCAATCTGATCAACTTCTAGGGCTTGTTTGGTTTTTAGAGGACTTGCCGTGATGTTTAATTCATCGGTACTAAGGGGCAAGTACTATCGTTGTTGGATAGTACTTGTCATCATCTATCCAACAAGCTTGAGTTTGCTGATTTCCGAGTTCATGTGCAAAAGATATGACAATTTCAGTCTTACTTGTTTCTTCTATTTTGCTTGGGCGCTTTTGCAACACCCTAGCGGTAGTACCACTTCATGCAGTACCTCTGTTGTGGTCTACCATGACTACTTCTGCTTGAGAAAGTGCTTCTGTAACTCGTCACGAATTTCACGGTAGTAGAGCGGCAGTACCACTCCAAGCGATAGTACTACTCTGACTGAACTACCGTCCTTGTTTTTTCTGTCTTGTTGGGTTGCTTTGACCGTGCTAAGCGGTAGTACCGTTTAAGCACGACCAGTGGGCATAACGGCTAGATTCGG
>NC_041380.1:590288516-590311842 GCF_002162155.2 Triticum dicoccoides
CTTGCTATCTCTCAATCCCTCCAATAATTCTTGCTAGTTCTTGAAGAAAGAGAGAGAGGAGATCTAGACCTACATTTCCACCAATCACTTTCTCCTCTATGCGAGGGGAACCCCTTGGATCTAGATCTTGGAGTTTTTGTGTGTTCTTCCTCTAATTTTTCTCCATAGCATTAGTTGTTGTGGTGGGATTTGCGAGAGAAGGACTTGGGCACTCCGTTTGCCCTTGCCATTGCATTTGATGCACATGTTTGAGTACTCCACGGTGATACGTGGAAGTGAAGTTTGAATAGCTTATTACTCTTGGGTACTTGGTACTCTAGAGCTTGTTCCTCTTGGGTGTTTGGGCGCCCTAGACGGTTGGTGGTGTCTCGGAGCTCAATCATTGTGGTGTAAAGCTCCAGACAAGCATCGGGGTCTCCAATAAGAGGTGGAGATTGCCCCGTGCAATTTCTACGTGTTTCGGTGACCGCCCCCAAGGGTTGACAATTGTATGGGTTCGGTGACCGCCCTCAAGGGTCCATAGTGTGGAACCATGGTATCTTGCATCGTGCGAGAGCGTGAGGAGAATACGGTGGCCCTACTGGCATTTTGGGGAGCATTGTGCCTCCACACCACTCCAAACGGAGATTAGCATCCGCGAGGGTGTGAACTTCGGGATACATCATCGTCTCCGCATGCCTCGGTTATCTCTTACCCGAGCTCTTTACTTATGCACTTTACTTTGTGATAGCCATAGTGGTTCATGTTATATATGTTGCTATCACTTAGTTGTTTATCTTGTTTAGTATAAGTTGGTGGTGCACATAGGTGAGGCTAGTTGGTTTAGGTTTTGTGCTTGACAAATTCAACACTGGTTTTATGCTGTATTTGTTCAAGCCTAAACCATAATTATTTTAAAGCGCCTATTCACCCCCCTCTAGGCGACATACACGATTTTTTGTCCGCTCCTTTCCTCCTTCTTCCTTCCACTAGTCCCGCAACTCGATGACGACCCTTCCTAATTCCATGATCTCCTCCAACAGGTCGCTGCTCATAGGTCCAGCGATCCTCTCATCACTCTCATTTCCAATCAAAACTCCCTCCTTCCCTTTGCTCTTATCTGACCCAAGAATTGAGATCTTTCCCCTCCATCTGGTTACACACTCATGTGGATTTAGAGATGCCATAAGAACCCCAAGAGCCTTCTCCCTCAACCTCTCCCACTCCCCTTCTAACCCCATTTCGGCGAGGCAAAAGCCCTGACATACCAACTCAATCTCCCTTCCTTTGAAGATTGGAACCGCCTCGTATGTCGTTCCTACCATCGTCGTTCTACGATTGTTGATGTGTCAACGTCTCAGTTCTGCCCCACGTCTCCTGCCACTAACCCTCGCCAAAATCCTTGAGGCAGTTGGCGTCATGCATATTATATCAATTCCTGTCCCCGCAATTTGGCCAGGACAATTTTGTGGAATGAAGCTATACAAACAAAGGGAAAATTTTAGGTTAACGACCCCTTTTTCTAAAGTGGCAGGGGTCATCAAACACATACTTTTCCTATGCGAGACTGACGAAGGGTGCTTGGTAAGCATTAGGGTTGGAAAACATTGCACAAGAAGCATGCAAATGTCGTTAGATCAATCTTTTTTGCTGCTCGGGAACATCTATCGTGGCTCCCGGAGATGCATTTGTCAGTTTTGAACCAAATTAGGCTTCGGGAGAACTTTCACCGCGACAATCCTGGTATATTTGATGGGAAAGACGTCCGCTGGTGCATGGCGGACCCATACACATGTTTACCTGAACCACCACGTCAACCAAAGCCGACGTAGAGAATTTGACGAGGGCTCGGCGGAACGTAAGCAAAACCAAATCCTCCTGCACTATGTTCGAAGGAGATATCCCAAAATTCAAACTGTGGACATGTAATAAGTATTTTGAAAAAAAAAATCAGGTTTTGTATTATATACTCCCTCCGTTCCTAACTATAAGTCTTTTTAGAGATTTTAATATGGACTACATACGAATGTATATAGACTTATTTTAGAATGTAGATTCACTCATTTTGCTCCGTATATAGTTTATATTAAAATCTTTAGAAAGATTTATATTTAGGAACGGAGGTAATATATATGAGTATAAAAAATGCCCCAAAGACCAAGGTATTTTGGTGAGGAAGAAAAATTATCCATATACCCCAAAACTCCACTCCTCTTTGCCGTACCTTTCTTTCCTCTCTCTCTCTCTCCCTTCCGAGTCCTGACCTACCAACGCAATCCCTCCCTCCCTCCCTTCCCCCTCCGAAGATCGGAGCCGCCTCGTCCGCCGTCGCCGCCGCCGTCGCCTCGCCGTCCTACAGCCTCCGCCGCGCCACACCTCAGCGCCGACGCCCCAATCCCGCCTCCCGCGCCCCCCGCCCTCCCGCCTCTCGGGGTCGTCGCCGCCATCGCCGTCCCCGCCCCTCCTCGCCGGCACGTCGCGCGCGCTCCTGCCGTCTCCGCCCCGTCCCAGTCTCCGGCCACTGGGTCTCCTCGGAGGTACGAGCTAGGTTGGTTCCATCCAGCGATTCCCCTAGCTAAATCCCACTAGGGGTAGGGCTCGACCTGCACGATTCCTGGGTGTGCCGCGCCGGCGCACACCCGGCGCGCCGTCTAGATCCGCCCCTGCCCAAGGCCGCGGTTAGCTCTCCGTCGGGACACGTGCCGCGTGTTTTCCCATTTCTTCGCCGCCCTGCCCTGGGGTTTGTTTGCGGTCTGGGCACCCCTTGTGAGCGCAGTATGGGATTATGGACTCTTAATTGTTCTCTTTGGTGGAGAAATGTGGTGTGTCTGTTTCATCTGAGTGTGCCGGATTCATGTTTTAGGCTTACTCGGTACCGCGAGAATGTCCAGTCAGTGTAACTGTTATGGGCTGTTTGACCGGTTGCCACTGTATGTTTTATTGGTGTGCAATCATAGAGGACCGAAATGAGTAACCACTTTGTGCACATTACCTGCTTGATCGTGATATTCTCGTTCTTGGAAATATGGTAAATGCTTTTCTGTTGGATTGGATTGAACTGAGATTTTGAGAATGTCATAATCAGGATGAGAACATCAATGTAATGATGTTTCTGTTGTCAAATAGCCTTCTGTGTTGTAATGTTATAGTTTTACCTTCCGTACGCACATTTGCAAAATGTGTCTTATTGTCCTATTTCTATTTCTATTTTTTCTGATGACAAATATGAGGTCATTTTTTTGGCTGAGAAATGTAAGCTTGTTGGTGCTAATCTAGATGTCTACAAATATATTCGTAACCAAAATTAGGAAAGTTCAATCCCACTGCTCCATTGTTTTGCTGCTAGATGTGCATGGTACGAAAGAAAATGGAGTAGGGATGTAAATCTGAAGTATCTTAAATGTTCCCTTGATCCATGGACTGGCATGTTTTACATAATCCTGTTATTGTTCGAAGTGGGCATCGAATAGTTCAGTCTTATAGCCTTTTTTAGTGTGTTGATATTTGAAAGGGGAACAGGGCAATGTGTTGCCACTCCTGCTGTTGTTAGAGCGCTATATTTTATTGTTAATCATGCTATGTTCGAAACTCCTTTTTATTCTGCTCATATGATATTGCTCACCTTTTGTTTTCTGTCCTGATGCCTCATGTATTTACAGTAGTAATGTTCTAAATTTAGTGTTTCTTGAACATGGTCAGGGCAATGGATAAAATCTAGATCCTAAGTTGACTTTTTTCCCGCGGATTTGCTTATCGTGAAGATGCACAAAGGGTCTATAGCTCAAGCATTGGATGCTGACAAAATAGAAGTTCCTTCACCAAAGGAAGAAAGTAATTCCACCGATTCGGAAGCTGCTACAGATACTGAAAACTTTGAAATTAGTGACGACGACGATGATGATCGTAATCACAAGCACCGAAGAAGAGAGGCTATGCCTCAACCTTTTGGTGAGAGTATCGAAGAGCAAGCTGCAGGGAGGCCTTTTAAAAGAAGGCCCAGGATTTCTGGTAATGGGCAGCCTTTTGGTGGAGCTGATTCACGTGGGGAAGCACAGAACAACTTCATACCAAAATTCAAGAGGCGTCCTGGACCAGGAGCTCACAGTCGGGGAGGTAGAGTGAACCAGTCCTTCCATTCAGCTTCTGCTGCTGCTCGCCCTCCTATGGCACGGGGAAGAGGACGGAATGGTGCACCCTGGACTCATCATGACCCAAGATTTAACACACTTGACATGATTGATTTTGCATCACAGATGGCCTCACAAGGACCACCCACACATCCTAACTTATTTATGGGTCCTCCACTGCCGAGTGGCGGTGGTGCTCAAAACGGTCCGTGGGGTCCGTATGGATTTATGCCTGGAATGCCTAATGGAATGATGGATCCAATTCACCCACTTGGAATGCAGGGCCCTATTCAGCCTCCTTTAATTGATCTTGGCATGCCTCGTCAACGTTGTAGAGACTTTGAGGAGCGTGGATTTTGCTTGAGAGGGGATATGTGCCCCATGGAGCATGGTGTAAATAGAATTGTTGTCGAAGATATGCAGGTCAGTCTGTTTCTTGATCTTCAGAGAATATTCTGCATTACATCCTGCACTTTAGTGTTATTTCAATCGCAGCATTGAAATAGTATGATCTATTACTTCACATTTTCTGTATCATGAGGACCACTGCCACGTTGTTCCAATATAACCGTAGCCTTGAAAGGTGTCCTCTAAGTGCTGTTACCATTGATGATTTGAATTGCAATTAACGTTCTTCACAATTGCAATTAACTGAGTAGTGTCAACGAGCGTCGGATTCAGACCCCACTATGTTGTAACACTTGCTTGCCTGGACTATTTTCTATACTGCAGCATTTTATGTTCTGATAGTTCTTTGACCTTACTTGGCTTGAAATAATTTTCTAAATTATAATGACTTTGTTATACTGTTCTTATGCAATACAAGCTAAAGTTCCTGTGGACAAGTATTACTGTATGCATACTGTCAACTCTTGGAAGATTCCAGATCTCAATATGATGTAACTAGCATGTCTTGGAGTAATTTATTCTTCTGGCTATTATTTAACTTTGTTAAATTCTGCTGTTCTTTCTACAAAAACTTCGTTATACCGTGCTTTTGCAAGCTGAGGTGATGTTTTTGTGGCCAAGTAGTTACTTTTTTTGCTTAGGTCAATACATTGATTTTTAATAGAGTAGTTTTTAAACACTTTGCAGAGCCTATCACAGTTCAATCTTCCAGTCTCAGTTCCAAATGCTCCAGGACTAGGAATCCAAAGTGAGACAGGAACTGCTCATGTTAACTTAACAAACCTAGGGGGCAGTAAAGGTGTTCCTGCAAAAGATATCAAATCTGGTGTGGCAGATAACCCATCGAAGCTAAATGGAAGCACTGCTTCAGCTGTTGCTGATGCAGATGTATATGATCCTGATCAGCCCCTGTGGAACAATGAACGGCCTGAAGCATCTAGTGCTGGTTTTGCACATACTAATGATGGAATATGGAATGCTGAAACCTCAAGCTATGAAGCAGGGTGGGAGCATGCAAATCAGGGTTTTGCAGCTGATGATTCACAAAATCCAAAGTCTTCTGTTTGGGGGAGAATAGCATCAAAGAGAAAACCCGGGCCTGGCAAAACAGCTAATACTACTTCGACGAGTGCAACTGGAAACCAAAGAAGTGACTACAATGATGATATGGCTCCTAGCACTGTCCAAGTAAAGCCTGCTTCTATTAAGGATACTAATGGTCGACCCAGTTCAAGAATGTCTGCAGATGTGGGCCGGCAAAGTAATAGTAGGACCTCTCACAAAGCATCTCGCACACTTTATGTAAATGGCATTCCACCAGAAAGTAACAGATGGGAGGCCCTTCTGTCGCACTTCGAAAAATTCGGTCAAGTAATAGATATATATGTTCCAGCTAACAGTGAGAAAGCTTTTATCCAGTTCTCTAAAAGGGAAGAAGCTGAAGCTGCCCTAAAAGCTCCAGACGCTGTGATGGGAAACCGTTTTATAAGGCTATGGTGGGCGAACAGAGACAGGATTACTGACGAGGGAGATGGTAGAATCTCTGCGAAACCTCCTCTGTCAAATTCTGCCCTTCCCCAACCATCTTCATCCAACAGAGGCAAGGATCTTCAATCTACAACTCCAAGGGCCAGTTCTGGATCTTCTGCATCAGGCCCTGGTATAGGTCCTAAAAAGTTGCCTGCCAACAGTATAACATCAATACCTCCCCCTGCTCCCAAAAGGCAAGAAAATCTGGAAATGCTGGAAGCAATTCGTAAAAAACAAGATATGTTAGCTCAGCAGCGTGACGAGTTACTTCAGCGGTTAGAGAAATATGCGAAACAAGTACTTACTATTTCCTTTGATAATACTTTGGTTTCAATTTTTTTTGTTATCTATATAACCTATGTGTTTAGCTGAACAAATTTTCATTAGTACTGGTTTCTACTAATGCAGACAAGTTCAGCAAATTCAGTAAAACAGGCAGAGGCTGGTGGAAAAACAGTTGGGTCAAATGCTGTGGGGAAAGTGGGCGATGTCAGTTCCATGAACACTGGGACAGAAGGGCCGCAAGAGGTCGCTGGTACACTGGAAAAGAAAATTTCTGGGGAGATGGCTTCATCTTCCCCAAAATATGCTCCAACATCCACACAGAAACCAGCTGTAGCTGCGAGGCAGCTGTCTCCTCTGTTAGCACCACCGCAGAATAGGTTTAAGCTTGACAACCGGACCACATCGTTTAGGATCCTTCCTCCTTTGCCACCTGAAATCGCAAATGTAAGTGGACTACCTAACCTCTTGTCCTTCCGTCATTGATCTTCTTAACCAACCAAAAAGGGTGAACTAAACATGCTTAGAAGCACAGCTCCCTGTTTTCTTTTCACAATAGAGATCAAACACTGAAATGTATAGGTGGGGTACCTGCTTTTGCTTAATTTTTGGCATCCTTACCATTTAATGAAAGCTACTCTTGCACTTGTTTGATGTTATCCTTTGGATCTCAACCCTGTCTAGGTGTTGAGGTTAGATCATCTGGGTTTCACAAGCACATTCCATCTTGAAAATATGGGTTAAGAAAGTTTTTGTGTATTGTGCTATATTAATACGCTACTGCAATTTCTTTGTTATGATCTTTATTCAGTTACACACAGTTGATCTTATTTTGCTATGGCAGTTGCCAGGGTTCAGTTATGTTTTTTTTGGTAATCATATATGTGCTTAAGATTACTATTATTTTATTCTCCGATTAGATGTCATACATCCACTCAACAGAACAGATATTTTGGTATAAATAGCTTCTATTTTGCTTTGCTAGTGTGTTTGTCATTTCTGCTTAACTTGCATTACAATAATATTCATTGGCGAATCCTTGGTATAGTGTTTTGTCTCCAGTTTCATGATGATACTTTTGATTAAGAGAAGCTTTGGTGTGACTGCGAGTATTGTTTAGACAGTGGCTGAAACCTGCCCACCAAAGTTTTCGGTCAAAAAAAATCTGTCCATCAAATTATTATTATTTTTGGCCATGACTCTAATTTTGGTCTTTGTTTGGATAGTTGCCGGGTTTTTTGGCATGACAATGGCTCTTTGCCCATTCTAGTTCATTTTCCTTGCCAACATAGCCGATGCCAAACATAATCTGTACATAATAACTTGTCTTTTCATGTTCAAACAAATGTAACTTGTCTTTTTATGTTCAAACAAAAAACTATTAATTTTCTCCATTCAGAAGAGTAAGATGTTGAAGAAACTAAAGCCCGATGTATACTTGTGCTAACTTTGACTGATCATTCATGTTCCCTTTTGTGCTGATGTGCTTGATTATGAGCTGTTTCTTCTACTTCTGATGTCTTTGACTACTTTGTTTACAGGAAACTGTCTTGAAAGATCATTTTGCAGCATTCGGTGAGCTTTCATCTGTTGTACTGGAAGACACCGAAGCCCACAACCATGATACAACCTTAAAGCCTTCCCTGAGTTGCTCGGCTTGTGTGACGTATGCAACGCGGCAATCTGCTGAGAAAGCATTTATTAGTGGCAAATCTTGTAAAGGGCACATGCTACGGTTTATGTGGTTGACGGCCTCTCCTGGCTCTAATAACCAATCAATACCTCAGAAAAGTTTAATTCCCGTCAGGCCCACTGGCATCTCAGGCCAAACTGGCAACATGACATCTGAGTCCCAAAGCCCTGTTGGGAAAATCTCATCTGCTGCCACATCTGGTACAGCAGCCATTCCTTATAGTGAATCCGTTCCAAGTGCAGAAAGTTCAAAGACATTTCCTATTGGGATTTCCAAAGAATTATCTTCCAGTTCCTCTCTATCATCAAATGTGGAGTGTCCTCCTGGAAATGATTCCACAATGAATGCCGTCTTTACAGACCCTGGTGTTGCGCAGTGAGGTATGCTGCACTTTTTGTTGGAAAAGAGTTGTGGTTCATGGCAAGGTTTGAAATATTTATTTTTTATTTTGCTTGTTATATGTATAATATATAGAACTATGTGTTACACTGCTACTACTTGCCTACCTGTTGAATAGTTTGAAGGAAATCATCGATACCAGCTTATACCACTAGTTGGCAGAATAGCTGGCAGGATTAAAGTATGACATAAGCTTGTGATTTAGCATAGGAGCTGGTCACTCAGGTGATGTGCAGGGTGTGAAAAACTGGTGGGAACCAAGTGGTTCCCTCAGATTTTTAGTTTTTAGGACCCGGTAACATAACAGCAATATTTCTAGGAGCTGAATTTATAATTTTGAGTCCAATTTGATGAACAGTTGTTATGTGCCACATGGAGTCTAATTCAGATCGTGTGTGCTATATAAATATGCAAACTGAAACTGACTTTTTTTTTGGCTCTGCCAGGAGCCGGTTCCAGCTGCCTTTATTTATTTATTAGGAAAATATGTTCTCCCTAATGCCTGTAAGCAGTTGCCTATCAGCTATCATGGGACGTTAGTGTACATTGTTCTGAAACAAAACAGTAAAGCTCAGTAGGTACGAGATTTATCACAAAATAGCTTCACATAAAATGTTTATGATGTAACAGAAAACAAGGAATATTACGGAAATATTGTGTAAACGAGCTGTTGGTTGATATATTACCTCTTTGGGTGTCGATTTTTGTAGCAGACTAGTTAAATGCTTGTGCATTGCTATGGATGTTATTAAACACTTGTGCCACCATAGTTCGTGAGTAGTTGAGTTAGTATAAAATAGGATAAATTAACTCAAAATATAGATAAGTCCAATCAACCATATGTAGGGTAATTTCTTAGTAATAACTTGAGAGATGAACTGAACGTCACCTACACAGATCTTTATAATAGTATAAAGATAAGTTCATTCCCTCAAAAAAGTGTTCATGCCTGCTTTTGTTATTAAGGTCCTATTTCTTGTACCGTTAACAGTGCTAAGGTACATGCTATTGAGGCTTACATACTGACGACTAGTTTACTACTCCCTCCGTCCGGAAATACTTGTCACAGAAATGGATAAAATGGATGTATTTAAAACTAAAATTTGTCTAGATACATCCATTTCTCTGACAAGTATTTCCAGAAGGAGGGAGTACAATTCTACAAAAGTTGCTGCCAGTAGCCAACATGTACTCCCTCCGTTCCGAATTACTTGTCGCATGTATGGATGTATCTAGATGTATTTTAGTTATAGATACATTCATTTCTGTGACGAGTAATTTGGAACGGAGGGAGTATTTATTAACTTAAATTGTTGATAAGTTAGAATATGCTGATTGATATGGTTATCTTGTCAATACTAGATTTACCGAGCTTGTTAAACCATTGTTTAGCTTGTCCATTATTGTTATCTTACACATGAGTAAATTTATCACATATAATTCCAGATGATTTTCACACTGTGTGGTATACTGGTATATATCAGTATAAATATTCTTATATGGGATTTAATTCTAAGGCATGGGCATACCGATGGCTGGTATGTGGCGGGGTGATGGGGTCGCTTGTGTGGGGGCTGTGGCAAATAGATTGCAAGTCAGGCTCATCAGACATGAGCTTATAACTCTGTCAGCCTAAACAAAACATGATGCTAGCGCTAATTACCGCTGCTAGTTTTGCTGCTTTTCCTTATAGTTTTCACAGTTGCGTTTTACCCCTGCGATGTAATACCGCAAATTGTTTCTGCTGTTGGAAAGCCTTAAATTGTAGCGCTAATATTGTTTTTCTCACAGGTGCTGGAGCGGAGCGGATCGAGAAGAGCCGACGGGATTCTGACACTTCTTTTCGGTGGCTCGTCTACACAGCGAGTCTTTACAGAGTCGGTTGGAACATATGTTAAATCATACACGGAACCTGCGAAGACCTGGGCGATTGATTTACTGATCTTGGGGGGAAGGGGAACATATACCGGGCATTTTACAGACAGCGTCGTCGCCCATTCTTAGTTTATTATGAGTGAAATGTAGATTGTGTTTTGGTTACTGTACCAATTCGATATCAGGTCAGATAGCATCATCATCCGGCCGAAAGCGGCTGGCATTGTGGTTGGTTTTTGTTGCCGAAATTGAAATGTATGCATTTGGGTGGATCTGCCTGTCCATGTCTCAGCAACAACTTCCGGTCAAGAATCTCTGAACTTGTGCATATTGAACGATTGGATTCAAGGATCAGTCCCCTTGAATGAGGAAATTTTGTAACCTAGTATGTCTTGCCATGCTTTGTGATCATGTTTTTATGTCGTTTTGAATTTGTTTGAACGCCGTAGCTATTCCTTCCTTCCCATCGATGTTGTTTTAGAAATGATGCCAGCCATCATCACGTGATACCATGGTACATGTTTTAAAATAAAATCTTGTAGATGTTTTAAAAAGTTCTGAAAAAATCATGAATTTTCACAAGATAAATCAAATCCAAAATCGAAATACACATGGAGGGCAAAAAAGCCAAACCCAAATGTGAAGTGTGAGATTTTTGCTCGTCTTCTTTTGAGACTTTATGGCGGGTTTGTTCAAATTTGGATTTGAAATTCTAGGAACATGGCTATAGGGGTGAGGATCCCTGCCTTAAGTGTTCGCTGTTAGGTACTCCCTCCGGTCCTTTTTACTCTGCATATTAGGTTTGTCCGAAGTCAATCTCATCCAACTTTGACCAAGTTTGTATAAAAAATTATAGACATTCACATAACAACACCAATATCATTAGATTCATCTTGGAATATATTTTCATATTATATTTATTAGATATTATAGATGCTAATAATTTCCAATGTAAATTTGGTCAAACTTAACAAAGTTTGACTTTCGGCAAATCCAATGTGCAGAGTAAAAAGGACCGGAGGGAGTAGAATGACTGAGTTTTACTCGGATTACACCCTGCGAGTCAAACACTGAGGGCGGGGTTCGCCACCATTGGTGGTAGAACTAGATGAAATATGCTAGGGAAGCGAAAGACAAAATATTGCTTCATGTTTTAGCAATCCCAGTTTAGATATTCTACCTCCTTTTAATAATAATGTGGAAAACATGACAAATTGTCCAACCATGCTAGACAAAGAAGAAATTTTGCAGGTTATTAAGGGGATGAAAAGGAATGCTTCTCCAGGACCAGATGGTCTCAGTGTGGCTTTCTACCTTTCAGCTTGAAAGTGGATTGGAAATGACGTAACCAAGTTGGTAAAAGATTTATACATCACAGGTAAACTTCACCCTCAACTCAACAAAGCTTATATTACTTTAATTCAAAGAAAGAAAATGTTAAGAGCCCTCAAGATTTGGGACCTATTAGCCTATGTAATGTAGTGTATAAATTCATTACCAATACTATGGCTAATAGCCTTAAGGATCACCTGCCTGATTACATACATGAATGCTTGCAAACTTTTACCCAAGGTATAAGAATTACTAATAATATTATTGTTGCTCAAGAAATTACTCTCTTTTCAGCTTGCCTCGTGGAAACACAAAGCTTTCACGCTTAAAATAGATCTGGCTTTTGACAAGAGAATGGAGCTTCAACAGGAGAGTGTTGCTATGTGAAGGGATGCATGGTTAGTTCGTAGATTTAATATTTGAATGTATCTCTTCTGCCATGTTTTTAATTAACATTAATGGGCAGCTGTTTGGCAGCTTTAAAGGACCCCAAGGTATTCGGCAACGTTGTCCTCTGTCGTCATATCCTTTTATTCTTGCTGCCAATGAATTGTCACTTTTTATGCAAGAAGTTTTAAATGCAAGTCATTTGAACATCATCCAGTTGGGTCCCTCTTGCCCCCTATCCACTCTTAATGTTTGCAGATGATCTTATCATTTGCGGTAGGGCTGATAAAGGTGGTGCGAGCACTATTGCTTGCATTATTAATAAGTTTTTTGCAGCCTCTGGTCAAACCCCTACTTGGAATAAATCTGCTATCTTATTTAACATACACACTGATTATATCAAGAATATTTTTCCTACCCTGGATATGGATCTTAATGCTACTCACCTTGGCCACCCTCTCATAATACCAGGCAGGAATATAGTTGCACCCTACAACTTCATCATTGACTAGTTTAAGGCTAAACCCAACTGCTACAAGGCCATCAGACTTTCACATGCATGTAGGCTTACTCTCACTAAATTTGTGTTTGCTTCTCTTCTTGTTTACTACATGTCGAACATTCTCTTGAGTAAAACCACCATTGATAAAGATAATGATTCTAAGTCTATTTGTTTTAGAGCTTCGGATGACATCTGCAAACCTATGCATAAAGTGTTGGGGAACGTAGCAGAAATTCAAAATTTTCTACGCATCACCAAGATCAATCTATGGAGTAATCTAGCAACGAGCGAAAGAAGAGTGCATCTACATACCCTTGTAGATTGCTAAGCGGAAGCGTTCAAGTGAACGGGGTTGATGGAGTCGTACTCGTCGTGATCCAAATCACCGATGATCCTAGTGTCGAACGGACGGCACCTCCGCGTTCAACACACGTGCAGCCCGGTGACGTCTCCCACGCCTTGATCCAGCAAGGAGAGAGGGAGAGGTTGGGGAAGACTCCGTCCAACAGCAGCACAACGGCGTGGTGGTGGTGGAGGAGTGTGGCAATCCTGCAGGGCTTCGCCAAGCACCGCGGGAGAGGAGGAGGACTTGGGAGAGGGGGAGGACTGCGCCAGAACTTGGGTGCGGCTGCCCTCCCACCCCCACATATATATAGGGGCAAGGGAGAGGGGGCCGGCCCCCTCAGATCCAATCTGAGGAGGGGGCGGCGGCCAGGGGGGTTGCCTTGCCCCCCAAGGCAAGGGGGCGCCCCCCCCCCCCTTTAGGGTTCCCCCAAACCCTAGGCGCATGGGCCCCAAAGGGGGAGGCGCCCAGCCCACTAAGGGGCTGGTCCCATTCCACAAACAGCCCATAGGGCCCTCCGGGGCAGGTGGACCCTCCCGGTGGACCCCCGGAACCCCTTCGGTGGTCCCGGTACAATACCGGTACCCCCCGAATTATTTCGGTGACCGTATGATGACTTCCCATATATAAATCTTTACCTCCGGACCATTCCGGAACTCCTCGTGACGTCTGGGATCTCATCCGGGACTGCGAACAACATTCGGTAACCACGTATATCTATTCCCTATAACCCTAGCGTCATCGAACCTTAAGTGTGTAGACCCTACGGGTTCGGGAGACACGTAGACATGACCGAGACAACTCTCCGGCCAATAACCAACAGCGGGATCTGGATACCCATGTTGGCTCCCACATGTTCCACGATGATCTCATCGGATGAACCACGATGTCGAGGATTCAATCAATCCCGTATTCAATTCCCTTTGTCTAGCGGTATTGTACTTGCCCGAGATTCGATCGTCGGTATGCCGATACCTTGTTCAATCTCGTTACCAACAAGTCTCTTTACTCGTTCCGTAACACATCATCCCGTGATCAACCCCTTGGTCACATTGTGCACATTATGATGATGTCCTACCGAGTGGGCCCAGAGATACCTCTCCGTCACGCGGAGTGACAAATCCCAGTCTCGATTCGTGCCAACCCAACAAACACTTTCGAAGATACCCGTAGTGCACCTTTATAGTCACCCAGTTACATTGTGATGTTTGGTACACCCAAAGCATTCCTACGGTATCCGGGAGTTGCACAATCTCATGGTCTAAGGAAATGATACTTGACATTAGAAAAGCTTTAGCATACGAACTACACGATCTTTGTGCTAGGCTTAGGATTGGGTCTTGTCCATCACATCATTCTCCTAATGATGTGATCCCTTTATCAACGACATCCAATGTCCATGGTCAGGAAACCGTAACCATCTATTGATCAACGAGCTAGTCAACTAGAGGCTTACTAGGGACATGGTGTTGTCTATGTATCCACACATGTATCTGAGTTTCCTATCAATACAGTTATAGCATGGATAATAAACGATTATCATGAACAAGGAAATATAATAATAATAACTAATTTATTATTGCCTCTAGGGCATATTTCCAACAGTCTCCCACTTGCACTAGAGTCAATAATCTAGTTCACATCGCCATGTGATTAACATTGACAGGTCACATCGCCAGGTGACCAACATCCAAAGAGTTTACTAGTGTCACTAAACTAGTTCACATCATCATGTGATTAAGACTCAATGGGTTCTGGGGTTTGATCATGTTTTGCTTGTGAGAGAGGTTTTAGTCAACGGGTCTGCAACATTCAGATCCGTATGTACTTCGCAAATCTCTAGGTCATATTGTAAATGCCGCTTCCACGCTCCACTTGGAGCTATTCCAAATGGTTGCTCCACTATACGTATCCGGTTTGCTACTCAGAGTCACTCGTATAGGTGTTAAAGCTTGCATCGACGTAACCCTTTACGCCGAACTCTTTATCACCTCCATAATCGAGAAATATGTCCTTCCTACTCCAAGGACAATTTTGACCACTGTCCAATGATCCATTCCTGGATCATTCTTGTACCCCTTGACTGATTCATGGCAAGGCACACTTCCGGTGCGGTACACAGCATAGCATACTATAGAGCCTACATCTGAAGCATAGGGGACGACCTTCATCCTTTCTCTCTCTTCTGCCGTGGTCGAGCTTTAACTCTTAACTTCATACCTTACAACTCAGGCAAGAACTCCTTCTTTGACTGATCCATCTTGAACACCTTCAAGATCATGTCAAGGTATGTGCTCATTTGAAAGTACCATTTAGCGGTTTTTGATCTATCCTCATAGATCTTGATGCTCAATGTTCAAGCAGCTTAAACCAGGTTTTTATTGAAAAACAACCCTATATGCTTTCCAGAAATTCTACATCATTTCCGATCAACAACATATACTCATCAGAAATGCTATAGTGCTCCCACTCACTTCTTTGGAAATACAAGTTTCTCATAAACTTTGTATAAACCCAAAATCTTTGGTCATCTCATCAAAGCGTACATTCCAACTCCGAGATGCTTACTCCAGTCCTTAGAAGGATCGCTGGAGCTAGCATACCTTTTAGCATCCTTAGGATTGACAAAACCTTTCTGATTGTATCGAATACAACCTTTCCTTACAAAAACCGGTAAGGAAACTCGTTTTGACATCCATTTGGCAGATTTCATAAATGCAGCTAATGCTAACATGATTCCGATGGACTTAAGCATCGCTATGGATGAGAAAATCTCATCGTAGTCAACTTCCTTGAACTTGTAAAAAAATCTTTGCCACAAGTCGAGCTTCATAGACGGTGACATTACCGTCCACGTCCGCCTTCTTCTTAAAGATCCATTTATATCAATGGCTTGCCGATCCTCGGGCAAGTCCACCAAAATCCATGCTTTGTTCTGATACATGGATCCTATCTCGGATTTCATGGCTTCTAACCATCTGTCGGAATATGGGCCCACCATCGCTTCTCCATAGCTCATAGGTTCATTGTTGTCTAGCAACACGACCTTCAAGACAGGATTAAGTACCACTCTGAAGCAGTGCGCATCCTTATCGACCTACGAGGTTTGGTAGTGACTTGATCCGAAGTTTCATGATCACTATCATAAGCTTCTACTTCAATTGGTGTAGGTGCCACAGGAACAACTTCCTGTGCCCTGCTACACACTAGTTGAAGTGATGGTTCAACAACCTCATCAAGTCTCCACCATCCTCCCACTCAATTCTTTCGAGACAAACTTTTCCTCGAGAAAGGACCCGATTCAAGAAACAATCCCTATTGCTTTCGGATCTGAAGTAGGAGGTATACCCAACTGTTTTTGGGTGTCCTATGAAGATGCATTTATCCGCTTTGGGTTCGAGCTTATCAACCTGAAACTTTTTCACATAAGCGTCGCAGCCCCAAACTTTTAAGAAACGACAACTTAGATTTCTCCAAGCCATAGTTCAAACGGTGTCGTCTCAACGGAATTCCGTGGTGCCCTATTAAAGTGAGTGCGGTTGTCTCTAATGCCTAACCCATGAACGATAGTGGTAATTCGACAAGAGATATCATGGTACGCACCATATCCAATAGGGTGCAACTATGATGTTCGGACACACCATCACACTATGGTGTTCCAGGCGGTATTAATTGTGAAACAATTTCCACAATGTCTTAATTGCGTGCCAAAACTCGTAACTCAGACACTCATCTCTATGATCATATCATAGACATTTTATCCTCTTGTCACGATGATCTTCAACTTCACTCTGCAATTACTTGAACCATTCAATAATTCAGACTTGTGTTTCATCAAGTAAATATACTCAGTATCTACTCAAATCATTCGTGAAGTAAGAACATAACGATATCCACTGCATGCCTCAGCACTCATTGGACTGCACACATCAAAATGTATTACTTCCAACAAGTTGCTTTCTTGTTCCATTTTACTGAAAACAAGGCTTTCAGTCATCTTGCCCATGTGGTATGATTTGCATGTCTCAAGTGATTCAAAAATCAAGTGAGTCCGAACGGTCCATTTGCATGGAGCTTTTTCATGCATATACACCAATAGACATGGTTCACATGTCTCAAACTTTTCAAAAACGAGTGAGTCCAAAGATCCATCAACATGGAGCTTCTTCATGCGCTTTATACCAATATGACTTACATGGCAGTGCCACAAGTAGGTGGTACTATCATTACTATCTTATATCTTTTGGCATGAACATGTGTATCACTACGATCGAGATTCAATAAACCATTCATTTTAGGTGCAAGACCATTGAAGGTATTATTCAAATAAACAGAGTAACTATTATTCTCTTTAAATGAATAACTGTATTGTGATAGACATAATCCAATCATGTCTATGCTCAACGCAAACACCAAATAAAAATTATTTAGGTTTAACACCAATCTCGATGGTAGAGGGAGCGTGTGATGCTTGATCACATCAACCTTGGAAACACTTCCAACACATATCATCAGCTTACCTTTAGCTAGTCTCCGTTTATTCCGTAGCTTTTATTTTGAGTTACTAACACTTAGCAACCGAACCGGTATCTAATACCCTGGTGCTACTAGGAGTACTAGTAAAGTACACATTAACATAATGTATATCCAATATACTTCTATCGACTTTGCCAGCCTTCTCATCTACCAAGTATCTAGGGTAATTCCGCTCTTAGTGACTGTTCCCCTTATCACAGAAGCACCTAGTCTCGGGTTTGGGTTCAACCTTGGGTTTCTTCACTAGAGCAGCAGCTGATTTGCCGTTTCATGAAGTATCCCTTCTTGCCCTTGCCCTTCTTGAAACTAGTGGTTTCACTAACCATCAACAATTGATGCTCCTTCTTGATTTCTACTTTCGCGGTGTCAAACATCGCGAATATTTCAAGGATCATCATCTCTATCCCTGATATGTTATAGTTCATCACGAAGCTCTAGTAGCTTGGTGGCAATGACTTTGGAAAAACATCACTATCTCATCTGGAAGATTAACTCCCACTCGATTCAAGTGATTGTGGTACTCAGACAATCTGAGCACAAGCTCAACGATTGAGCTTTTCTCCCTTAGTTTGCAGGCTAAGAAAATCGTCGGAGGTCTTATACCTCTTGACGTGGGCATGAGCCTGAAATCCCAATTTCAGCCCTTAAAACATCTCATATGTTCCGCGACGTTTCGAAATCGTCTTTGGTGCCTCAATTCTAAACCGTTTAACTGAACTATCATGTAGTTATTAAAACGTGTATGTCAGATGTTTGCAACATCCACAGACGACGTTCGAGGTTCAGCACACTGAGCGGTGCATTAAGGACATAAGCCTTCTACGAAGCAACGAGGACAATCCTCAGTTTACGGACCTAGTCCGCATAATCGCTACTATTAACTTTCAACTAAATTTTCTCTAGGAACATATCTAAACAGTAGAACTAAAGCGCGAGCTTACGACATAATTTGCAAAGATCTTTTGACTATGTTCAGGATAATTAAGTTCATCTTATGAACTCCCACTCAGATAGACATCCCTCTAGTCATCTAAGTGATTACATGATCCGAGTCAACTAGGCCGTGTCCGATCATCACGTGAGACGGACTAGTCAACGTCGGTGAACATCTTCATGTTGATCGTATCTTCTATACGACTCATGCTCGACCTTTAGGTCTTCCGTGTTCCGAGTCCATATCTGTACATGCTAGGCTCGTCAAGTAAACCTAAGTGTATTGCGTGTGTAAATCTGGCTTACACCCGTTGTATTCGAACGTTAGAATCTATCACACCCGATCATCACGTGGTGCTTCGAAACAACGAACCTTCGCAACGGTGCACAGTTAGGGGGAACACTTTCTTGAAATTTTAATGAGGGATCATCTTATTTACTACCGTCGTTCTAAGAAAATAAGATGCTTAAACATGATAAACATCACATGCAATCAAAAAGTGACATGATATGGCCAATATCATTTTGCTCCTTTTGATCTCCATCTTCGGGGCTCCATGATCATCATCGTCACTGGCATGACACCATGATCTCCATCATCATGATCTCCATCATCGTGTCTCCATGAAGTTGTCTCGCCAACTATTACTTCTACTACTAAGGCTAATGGTTTAGCAATAAAGTAAAGTAATTACATGGCGTTGTTCATTGACACGCAGGTCATACAATAAATTAAGACAACTCCTATGGCTCCTGCCGGTTGTCATACTCATCGACATGCAAGTCGTGATTCCTATTACAAGAACATGATCAATCTCATACATCACATATATCATTCACCACATTCTTTTTGGCCATATCACATCACATAGCATACCCTGCAAAAACAAGTTAGACATCCTCTAATTGTTGTTTGCATGTTTCACGTGGCTGCTATGGGTTTCTAGCAAGAACGTTTCTTACCTACGCAAAAACCACAACGTGATATGTCAATTGCTATTTACCCTTCATAAGGACCCTTTTCATCGAATCTGATCCGACTAAAGTGGGAGAGACCGGCACCCGCTAGCCACCTTATGCAACAAGTGCATGTCAGTCGGTGGAACCTGTCTCACGTAAGTGTACATGTAAGGTCGGTCCGGGCTGCTTCATCCCACAATATCATCAAAACAAGATTGGACTAGTAACGGTAAGCATATTGAACAAAATCAACGCCCACAACAACTTGTGTTCTACTCGTGCATAGAAACTACGCATAAATCTGGCTTTGATACCACTGTTGGGGAACGTAGCAGAAATTCAAAAATTTCCACTATGGAGTAATCTAGCAACGAGGGGAAGGAGAGTGCATCTATATACCCTTGTAGATCGCTAAGCGGAAGCGTTCAAGTGAACGGGGTTGATGGAGTCGTACTCGTCGTGATCCAAATCACCGATGATCCTAGTGCCGAACGGGCGGCCCCCTCATATCCAATCTGAGGAGGGGGCGGCGGCCAGGGGGGTTGCCTTGCCCCCCAAGGCAAGGGGGCGCCCCCCTTTAGGGTTCCCCCAAACCCTAGGCGCATGGGCCCTAAGGGGGGAGGCGCCCAGCCCACTAAGGGGCTGGTACCTTTCCACAAACAGCCCATAGGGCCCTCCGGGGCAGGTGGACCCTCCCGGTGGACCCCCGGAACCCCTTAGGTGGTCCCGATACAATACCGGTAACCCCCTGAATTATTCCGGTGACCGTATGATGACTTCCCATATATAAATCTTTACCTTCGGACCATTCCGGAACTCCTCGTGACGTCCGGGATCTCATCCGGGACTGCGAACAACATTCGATAACCACGTATATCTATTCCCTATAACCCTAGCGTCATCGAACCTTAAGTGTGTAGACCCTACGGGTTCGGGAGACACGTAGACATGACCGAGACAACTCTCCGGCCAATAACCAACAACGGGATCTGGATACCCATGTTGGCTCCCACATGTTCCACGATGATCTCATCGGATGAACCACGATGTAGAGGATTCAATCAATCCCGTATTCAATTCCCTTTGTCTAGCGGTATTGTACTTGGCCGAGATTCGATCGTCGGTATGCCGATACCTTGTTCAATCTCGTTACCGGCAAGTCTCTTTACTCGTTCCGTAACACATCATCCCGTGATCAACCCCTTGGTCACATTGTGCACATTATGATGATGTCCTACCGAGTGGGCCCAGAGATACCTCTCGGTCATGCGGAGTGACAAATCCCAGTCTCGATTCGTGCCAACCCAACAGACACTTTCGGAGATACCTGTAGTGCACCTTTATAGTCACCCAGTTATGTTGTGACGTTTGGTACACCCAAAGCATTCCTACGGTATCCGGGAGTTGCACAATCTCATGGTCTAAGGAAATGATACTTGACATTAGAAAAGCTTTAGCATACGAACTACACGATCTTTGTGCTAGGCTTAGGATTGGGTCTTGTCCATCACATCATTCTCCTAATGATGTGATCCCGTTATCAACGACATCCAATGTCCATGGTTAGGAAACCGTAACCATCTATTGATCAATGAGCTAGTCAACTAGAGGCTTACAAGGGACATGGTGTTGTCTATGTATCCACACATGTATCTGAGTTTCCTATCAATACAATTATAGCATGGATAATAAACGATTATCATGAACAAGGAAATATATTAATAATAACTAATTTATTATTGCCTCTAGGGCATATTTCCAACATAAAGGTGGGTTGGGCATCATGGATTTGGCTCTCATGAACAAATATATGGTGGCTATGAGCCTATGATGGCCTAGAGAATTATCAAGAATCTCAATTCCTTGATAAATAAAATTCTTAGAGCTAGATATTGTCATAACTCCTCTATTTGGAAACCCAACTATTATACTCCTAAATCAACCATATGGGTTTCTGTTATTAAGATTGTTATTTTCATTCTTAAGGCTAGGCAACTTCAAATTGCTAATGGGAACTCTTGCATTTGGATTAGACCTTGGTGCAAGGAATGGAAGAACATTCATGGTCATCTCAAGCCTAATTTGGAAGGGCCTTGTTCAAGTATTATTAGTGATCTTTGTAAGCACTATACCAAAGTTTGGGATGAAGAGAAAATTAGTGTCTACTTTGATGAGTGCTTTAAGCATAATTTATTGAACATTCCTATTATCAACGCTAATCTTGAAGATACCATGTGTTGGTCTCACACTCCTAATGCAGATTGTACAATGAAAAGTGCATACAAAACTCTCGTGCAGGAAATTCAAGATAACTCTTTGAGAAGAGAATCTCTTACTTTGGATCAAGAATAAGTTGCTATCCTCAGCCAGGTTTGGAAAGCAAAACAACCACTATGGTCAAAACTTTTGCGAGGAGGCTAATTAGGAGGGTTGTAGCTACATGACTAAAATCTTCCAGGTACTCCAAATGTATCAAGAAAGATTGTTGTAGGTGTGCCCAAATAGAATCCGATTTATAGATTTTTCTTACAATCTAGCTTTTCTGGATCAATTTGGTTCACTTTTGGTTTCAAAACCGATATGTTGAATTCCAGTCTATATCATGTTGATGTCATTCAAATGATATTGACCACTCAACACCCACAACTGAAGTTAGACACTATTTTCACAATTCTATGGAACATATGGAAAGCCATAAATGGACTTCTCTTCAATAAAAAAAATGGAGTGCTATGTAGGTATCCATGCCACAAAGTTATGCTTGGTGTAGGTTTAATGTAGGAGAAAGGGGAAGGAACTAAGCTTCCTGATGATAACCACTCCAATTCTTCTCCAAGTACAATTTTGCATACTCAACTTACAGGTCTCCTAGCCTATGTTGATGCGGCATACAACCCTATGGTGGCGACTGATGAGGCATCTCTTCGAGTGTTCTAAGAAATGAGCAAAGTGGACATTCCGTTTTCATCCAAGCAGCATCTGTGAGCGTGCATTTTGTTTTGTAGGCAGAAGCTCTGGGATTACTTCTCATAGCAACAATTGTCAAGGCTTTAAATTGGAACAATGTATCCTTTCTCTCTGATTGAGCACCTTGGTGGAATCAACTAAAGCCAAAGATTTACGACAACATGCAGGTCATTGGAAGATCAGACCGGTACTAGTAGAATTCTTCAATCTTACTTGTGATCTCTCTCAATGTAGGATAGAACACATTCCCAGACTCAAGAATCTTATAGCTCATATACTTGCAAAAAGGCTTTTTTGTAGTAGATCCTCTTCTAAATGCAACTTCTTCTGTAGCAAAAGCTTCTAAATGTAATTCCAAAATGGATTTGGAAGCCATCTCTTTCGCCATGGGGAAGCTACTCTCTGTATGCTGCTTTGGTTGCTAATGAATAAAGTTTAGCCCTCTCAGAGAGCATCTGTTTGCTAAAGAACACCGGTCCATTAGAATCCAGCAATGGTGCCTACATGGATGTGATCTGGTAAATGGTAGAAACGACATCAATAGTGCAGTTCTTCCATGAACCAAGGTTATTGATACATAGAGATTGGTTTCTAAATAGCAGCACAACACAAATAACACAATAAACACACACATATCTTAATCAAAGAGATGTACAAGAAATATGCATGTGTACATGAAAGACCACATCATGAAAATAAAAGTAAAGCAAATGAATCGGACCAGTTGCCGTTGGCTGCTGCTAAAAGCTCGTTGGAGCAGGCAGTATAAGCATAACCAAAGAGGACAGACCAAAACCGACAAACAACCCCTGGGAGGAGTGGTTGAGCATTTTGGCGGATCCCGACAACCAACTTGTAAACAATGTGGGCTACGATCCTATGCATCTTTCTCCTTTTCTCCAGCATAAATTATTATTTTTCACGGACTAGTCTCTTGTTCACATTTTACCAAGATTGGATCAACTTTCTAGGTATTATCAAACTACACCCAACTTGGTTATAAAAAGTCAGTTTCCTCCTATAAATTCCCCATCTAAACCCTCCCATATTTTTTTCTTCACAAACTTGGTTCA
>NC_041380.1:590312162-590351310 GCF_002162155.2 Triticum dicoccoides
TTATTCACCACTATAAACAATAGTCACTGAGCTAGCACTTAGTTCTCTGGATTTGAAATTATTATGGATAATAGAAATATGTTTTAAAAATTATTTTAAAAATTCACAAATTTTTGAAACATCTAATTCAATTTTTTGTGGCATGATTATGTGAAGATTCATATCGATGACGCTTTCTCACCGAGCAATCATCGTGGTTGCTGGGATGTAGCGATGCGGGACTGCTCGGGGAATGTGTTGTGTTAATGTTGCAGGTCACTTTGTGTCACTTCATGACCCTTTTTCGTGCTGAAGTGATGGCAGCTCGGCGGGCAATCCAAACTGCAAATGAGTATGGGTTGGGAGGTGTGTGTTTGAAAACTGTGTGATGTTGTTGAAGGAGGCCCGTGAGAACCGAAGGCATGATTTGTCAAGCTCGAGGATCCTCGCTGAAGATTTAAAACTGTTCAATAGGTTAAAATCTTGTGATGTCAAAGTAGTGTACTACCCTAGAGACTGTTACAAGGCCGATAATGCTCTTGCAGCTAAGGGTGCTCATATGGCGGCTGATGCTCCAGATATAATGGACTTGTTCTACCATGTGTCGCCACTAAGTCTTTTAGTGGCGAGCGATTTTGCTTCGCACACTAGTTAATGCATATGTATTGGGTTAAAATAATATGCCTTCACAAAATTTTGAAACATCTTACTTTGGATCGGAGGGAAGTAATTTACTTTTTGTGGCGTGGTATAAAATTACAACTCTCAAAGGACTAAACTGCGAAGTTCTTCCACCCCGCGCCGCCGTTTCCGCCCCGCCGCCGCTTCCTCCCGTCCGCCGTTGCCCGGTGATGGAGGCGGCCGCCGTCGCTTCCCCCGGCTCCGGGCTGCGCTACCTGCCACCGATCAACCCCGCCCAGAAGCGTCAGCGGAGCCGGAGCGCGACGGCGGGGGCCTTCGCGACCACGCGGCGGCAGCCTCGCGCTGCTGTCGCTTGCAGGCGGCCCCATCGCGTTGAGGCGGCGGCGGCGGCGAGGGATAGCGGCGGATCCGGGGACTCTTCTCACTGTTCCGGCGGAGTGAGGAGCAGGAAACGCCTCGCGGTGTTCGTGTCCGGCGGCGGCTCCAACTTCCGGTCCATCCACGAGGCCACCGCCGCGGGCGGCAAGGCGAGCAGCGGGGATATGGTCGCGCTCGTCACGGACAAGCCAGGTGATGAGGATGATCCGATCCCTTCCTCGTAGCTCCGTTCTTCCCCCTTGTTACTGTGAGGTGAAGTGGGGATTGGACTGGGGTGGTTCTGACGCGACGGGATGGAATGGAATGGACTGGGATGTTGCAGGATGCGGCGGAGCGGAGTACGCGAGGCGCAGCGGCATACCGGTGGTCCTGTTCCCCAGGTCCAAATCGGCGCCGGAGGGGGTGCCGACGGCTCAGCTTCTGAATGCCCTGAGGTTTGTTGGCTCTGTTGTTGAACTCATCTCAGAGGTCAGCTTGTACATTTCTAATTCTTCAGAGGAGAAGGCCATCAGTGTATCGACTTCCACTTTTAGTCCGGTTGTTGAATGCTTTCATACCATGTTCTGAAGTCAGTGAACATAATTTGAGTAGATGACACACAAGCTATATGTTGCTCTTCTAGCCGCATGAACTTGGTGCCACCAGTGTGCTTCAGTTTGCCCTTTCAAGCGTGAAGATTTTGTGTTTGTGGCGCGTGCAGGG
The DNA here is from genome assembly GCF_002162155.2 of Triticum dicoccoides. NCBI lineage: Eukaryota > Viridiplantae > Streptophyta > Magnoliopsida > Poales > Poaceae > Triticum > Triticum dicoccoides. Next base: position 590,313,864 of record NC_041380.1, read on the forward strand.
TGCCTCATCTTAGCTCATGATTATGTCTATTGTGAAACAGGGATCTCAGGGTGGACTTCGTTCTGCTCGCTGGTTACCTGAAACTTATACCCAGTGAGCTAGTCCAGGCATATCCCAGATCCGTACTGAATATACATCCTTCGCTCCTCCCGGCATTCGGAGGCAAGGGTTATTATGGTCTGAAGGTGCATAAAGCCGTCATTGCGTCTGGAGCCAGGTGTTGCATGTTTTCTATAGAACTTTTCAGTTCAGCACTTCCTTTTCTTTTTTTCAAGTGCAAGAGCTATTACTCGCAACCGTGTGGTGGCAGATAATGTCGATTTGTTTGATGAGGGCCCTGGCTGCTACAGTACCCATTGCTTTTTGTTTTTTGTTTAGCATCCACATGAAACTATCTGTTTTATTTGATGATATTTTCCAACCATTTGCAGATATTCAGGACCAACTGTGCACTTTGTGGATGAACAGTTCGACACGGGAAGAACTTTAGCCCAAAGGGTTGTGCCTGTGCTAGCCGACGATACTCCAGAGCAATTGGCTGCAAGGGTTCTACATGAGGTAACATCTTATCTGCAGCTGAGGTTCCTCTGCATGCTACATTATTGTGTTATTCACAATTCTTAGCTGCCAACCTACCGTTGACTTTGACATTTCAGGAGCATCATGTTTATGTTGAGGCAGTTGCTGCCTTGTGCGAGGATCGAATCGTGTGGCGAGAAGACGGTGTCCCACTTATCAGAACTCAGACAAACCCCGATGCATACGCCTAATTGGTGGTGCTACCTTGAGGTCTCCTAGACGCTAACGAAATTTATATACCCCCTGCCAGTTTTCCCCAAGGCATGGGAGTTAATTCACCATGTTTGTCTGACTGGGTGAAATAACCTGCCTGATAATCTGGTCACAGAAACATAACTTGCACCTTGCACTGTGTTCCGCTCGTTGCGTGGCTTGGCTTTGAAGATAATCCGTGCTTTCATTTGCAAACTCTTCAATGAGCAATCCACTAACCGACCCTCGCATATCCACATCTCTCCTTTGTTCAAATGATGTTTTCTCTTTGAGATGTCAATTTGGTTTGTGCTGCAGTTTGACATGCTTCTTATCTGAGAGGGATGGAGAAGGGGATGGTGCGAATCGTAGCCATTCTTGGAGAGCCCTCTCAGACAGCAAGGGATAAGAGGAAGATGAGCGGGTGGCCATTCGGCCATGCAAGCTGCGTTACCGACCCTATCGCAGATTGTGGTCGTAATGCCTACATTTCTCAGTTTCCAACAAATACTGCATCTTTAGCATGATGGCAACTGCATCTTTAGCATGATGGCATACACAAACTAGACCAGTGGAAAGATTTCAGTTGCATTATCTGAAGAATACATAAACACACCCGAGGTTCTGCTTTAGTTACTTATATGAAAGCCAACTCCTTCGGTCAAACTTTGAAGTTTTGTTTAGCTGTAACCTCAACTTGATGGATCCTCATATGCATTTTTTTTCTAGATTTTTTATCATACTCCTCCCCTGTATAGCATGCCTTTTCTATAATCTTTTCTCATATACGCAATCATACAATTCCATATATTTGGCTGCGCAATAATGAAATTCTTCGCTCTCATGTCTCTGATTCAGATTCCTGTCCCAATTTTAGTCCCAACCAAAACGACTCTTCAGTTTTTTGTTCTGAACTGACCATGACTGTTAAGTTATTCTGGACTCACCACTGCACAAACTATGTTAGCCTTTTTGCATTGCCTTAAAAGAAATGTAAATTCTGCTATAGATTAACGCAACTCTACCCTGATTAAAGAATTATGAATTTCAGGATCCATCTTAAGACCTTCCTGCCCAGTTGATACTTTTTCTTGAATTTTGACATTTTGTATCTCTGATTTTGTGCCAATTTTAACAGCAAATCCCAGGCTCGGTCCCACAAGTCCTTGGAGTTGCTGAGGCGGGGGGAGTGTCACTTGCCATTAAGCTTGCCAGCCATGCTCAAAAGTCAAAACCAAGTGTGGATATGACATGCCACTATATATACCTCATCATGATGGTCGCTTGGCACTAGTATTTGCCTCTCCCACTTGGGTCCTTAAGAAGAGTCGCTGTTTCTAGCGAAGTTTGATCGTACGGTTTTGCTAAGTCTCAGTCGACTGAGACTTGGTTATGTATCAGCCGATACTATCTTCCTTTGGTTTTGCATGGAGATTTGTGCAAAAAAAGAAATCTTTTCAGTTTTTCTTTTTTCTTCTTACATACTATATCACTTGACTGAGACTTGATTAAGTCTCAGTCGAATGAGACCTAGCCACACCCTTGATCGTGTGTTTCTTCTTTCGGAATGTTGGTTTCATGTGGGTGCTTGGTTCTATTCTGTGCAATTTAGTGTTCCATGTTATCTTGCTCGCTTTCCTCCGTTTCCTCCTGCGCGAGGTGCTGTAATGGTGATATCGGTTGCTGTAGTGCTCTAGTGTTTTTGTTGCCTTGAGAGATGGTAAGCTGGGCTGGTGAGGTCTGAAACCCGGCGCAGAGGTGCTGGGTTTTACATGCTGTAGGTGTGTTCAGTAATGATATTTTTGCAGGTTAGAGCGGCCAAGTCGGTCTATTGCCAGCATGTTTCCAATCAGCATCCACGTTTTGTTTGCGCGTTTTGTAAAATGTGTGATGTTTGCTGTACTGTTTCCGCGTTGGTCTTCTTGTTTTTTGCCCATTCCGGCATGTATGTTATGTACCACGTGCATGCACGCGCAGTGAGTGATGGACGGTTCTCCGCTGAGCAGCTGCCCTCGTGCGTGCCTCTGAAGTCTGAACTGAACATCGTTGTTGTCTGCATTTTATAACGGCAGCGACGTTAACCAGTTACCAACCCAACCCAGTCATACGATACAGTCATACAGACGCAGATGCTGTGAGGAAACAGCTAACTTAACAGGCGAAAATTCCACCGGTCTTGCCGAACATAACTGAACAGGCCAACTCCGACGCACCAACCAAGCACAGCCCTATTTCGTCCACGTGTGTCTTTTCGGGTCTAAACGAATAAAAACGACGACCCAACGCGCAAACTCATCTCATCTTTTTTGTCCGTTTTGTGTCCGCTCGGACCCATTTTCAAAGCAAATCTGCTCGCGATCTGGGCGGAGTCAATGCATACGTGTTGGGTGCAGATGACACCAACGACTTTTGCTGATCAAGTGGAGTTATACAAGTAATCAACTTCCTTATCCTAACGAAAAGTCACAGGATTTTGACTCATATTCAATGCAAGCAGTAATGGTTAGCCTAGGTGATAACCCACAAGTGAAATGAAGCAATCAGATACACACCACATCTTTAGTATGAGATTCATATTGTCATACTCACGCTAATTTTTTTTTGAGCAACCAGCAGGAACATTGCCTTTTCATTAAGGAGGAAATATGTACACGTTGGCATGTTGTAAGGGGTACATATCGAAAACCACCAGGTAGACCAAAACCACATGTAAACTACACTTGGATTTCAATAACTCTAGGTCTAAAGGCCGAATCTCGTCGCACAATCTTCTCGAAGGTGATATGGCCCTGATTCATCTAGATCATCTCATAAAAAGATGCAAGCACTTCAACGACACCCCAAAAACGCAAACAATCAAAACTCCTACTGCTACTCTCACAAAGCCTTGTATTTAGAGGGACTTTGGTTTAGATAAATCGCCTTATGATCCAGTCGATCAAAAGAGAATTTTAGAGTGCACCAAACTGACTGACCCTGGGGGCTTGCAGACTTGCAGTACCCTACCAGCCACTTGTTTACAGCCTTGAGCTATAGAAATTCCACATGAACTCAGCATGGGTTCTGTATCATAGCTGTTGTGTTTCAGATACGGTCTTTCGTCACTCTCAATCAATGCCCTTGTTTCTGACCTTTTATAAGACTTATCTCTTTGCTATTTCTATGAACCGGTGTGTGCATGCAAATGTGATTATGGGCATCTCTTGAACATCTTCATAATTATCAAAGATATATATATATATATGTGTGTGTGTGTGTGTGTGTGTGTGTGTGTGTGTGTGTGCCGGATTGTGGTGTATCTGCAACGAATGAACTGTTTTCTTCTCTCCCGTGTATGATCCAAAGGAGACTGCAATGAAGGTTCTCATCGAATGGCAGAGGTACTAATGTTTTCTGTCTAGATCCGTTCATATTCGTGCCGCCGATTCCTAATAATTGGTTTTCTCCCTAGAAATACCGACCCACACGTTGGTTCCATCGAAAGAGGTGGCAGTGGCATCCGTCGGCACGGCTCTGAGGCGCCGCGTAATGGTTTCGAGCGCACGCCAAGCAGCTTGTGGGCTGCGCGGTACCTGGGGAAGAAAAGAGAGATGCTACACTTACGCGCAGATTTCTACGGAACTAAGTTACTTCCTGCATTTTTGTATATAAGGCCACAAACTCATATTACAGGTATCAAGATAAAAATTAATGCATGTTTAAGTCAATGTTGTAAGATAGTAGCTTGTCATCTTGTTTGTCGTGTTAATTAATGTGGTTTTCTCTCCCACGCACAACAAGCCAGCCCTCTTATTTCTTGTTGGTTGATTAATGTTGAAAATGCAAGCCAACCTTCGACTAATGTTGATTTTAGTGGCCTTGTATAGTTGCAAATTGTAACTTTGATAGTACTCCCTCCGACTAGGTGAATACGTCATCTTAGGTTGTGCACCGTGACCAAGGAGGAGAGGAAAATGAGAGAACTTAATGTTTATTTGCTAATTAATAGCATTGGATGCAATGAACTAACCACTGCATGTCGTGTTTGTAGTCTCAAGTCATTAAAAGCATGCACACCCACATCTCTTATTGGTTGATATGTTAAAAAACAAGAAACAAGGTAGAAGTTAATGCACCGTGCCTAAGTGTTTTTAGATTATTTGATTTTCGTAAGATGACTTACACACGTAAACGGAGGGAGTAGTCCTGTATTCAAAAATAGAAGGAGTAGGACTGATATGTTGAATTTCGATTGGAAATATGAAGAGGACGGGACCCACACACACTAAAAATCGAGGGAGTAGTTAGTGCAGGGAGGGGTCCGTAGCTGGGCTTCCGTAGGTCTTGCCCGTAAGTGTAGGATTTTCGGAAAGAAAATGTCCAAGGCCTAGAAATCGTGGACATTCTAAGTAGTTGCCAGCACCCCGAGTTTGACTTATGTACTATTGTAAATTCTTTTCGGGATGTCATTTTCCACAAGTTGAGCAGCTTCCCGTCAAGTACTCCTACTTGTGTCTTTCTCTCTCTGAATCAGTGAAGTAGTTTGCCCATCACTTATGATGAGTCAACCATCAATGATCTATCCAAGCAAGAGTTAAAAAAGGAACATGCTAGTTCTCACATACAAGTTTTTGTTTTTTGAAACTAGGCAAAAATCTCACATACAAGTGGACAGTTGAGTTAACATCATGAACGAACTTTATTAAATTGCTGGATGAATATGCACCCTTGCTCTCACATATAATAAGGCACGAACATAGAAGTAGTAGTCCCGCAGATAGACCTAGCCGTGGGCAGCCCGGCCCGGCCTGAAAAAGCCCGACCCGGCCCGGCCCGACCTTGTCCACGGGCCAGGCTCGGGCCTAGATTTTGAGCCCGAAGCTAGGGTCGGGCCAGGCCTGGGCCCACCATATTTGCCATTTATTGAAGAGGCCCGGCCCGTGGCCCGAGGCCTGCCAGGCTTCTTGACTGATGGGCCAGGCTTGGGCTTGATTTTTAGGCCCGACAGCAGGCCGGGCCGGGCTCGGGCCTAAGTTTTTTGCATCAGGCTTTGGTAGGCCCGGCCCGAAGCCCAACCTGGCTCGAGGGATGGCCAGGTCTACCCACAGTGATGACACTCACATAGTAGGCTCACATCCGTAGATGGAGTACAAGCAGTACACTCTCACATATATAACTCACCACACTAGCATAGCTCACTCGCACTGACATTGCTCACCAACATAAACAAATCTCATAATACTCCCCTGTCCTTCAAAGAGTATACTTTCAACTCTTTGTTAGAGGGTCAAACTATCTTAAAATTTAATCGAGTTTGTACAAAAATATATCAATGTTTGTGAAACCAAATAGATATATGATGAAAATATATTTTATCATGAATCTAATGCTACTAATTTGATGGCATACATGTTGGTGTATTATTATATTAATACGATGAAACTTAAAAAAGTTTGACTTTCCAACAAAGTTGGAAGTACACTCTTTTAAGGGTAAAATGCACTCTGGGTCACTAAACTTGTTAAGGCTGGTCACTCTGATCAATGTATTGAGAAAACAGTTTGTTACGGTAATCATACTTGCTAACACGGATTGAAATGGTCACTGCATACGTTTGACGCTCGTTTCTGTACGTATTTTGCCCTCGTGGCCCCTTTTGACCGGTCCACTTGGCCACGTAGGAGGTGGGTGCTAGTGGGCGATTTTTGTGTGTGTGGGGGGGTTCTGCATAATTGCCGCATTACTTCACCACCTGCCGGCTTGATCATATCGTTTCGAAAAGGAAAGCAAGGGCTTGTGGCGCAAACGTCGAGGCAGGGGAGGCGGAGGCGGAGGTGTTGGCGGAGGCGGACGTGCGGCGGCCCCCGGCGTCGGTGGTGAGGGAGACGCCATGGCTGCCGTTCGTCGACGCGATGGCGCTGATCCCCCGGTGTACGGTAAGGCCGCACCTCTGTTCCCCTGTTTCGATCAAAAGGGGGTGATTTGTGGTCGATTTTGATGATCAAAAGGGGGGCAATTTGTGGTCGATTTTGTCTTACATTAGGTCGCCTTGTCGATCGAACCCTGTTTTCATGGATTTTTTGTAGTCATGGTAGTTGGTTAGGGGAGGGTTTTGTTAGGGTTTTGAGAGGTATTTGTGGCCGATTCAAGTTTGATGGATGTTTGCCGTGCGTAATGTAGGTCCTCGAAGCTTGAATTTCTCTGTTGAGTTCAACGTAGGTGGCTATTTCCTTGGTACTGGAACAAACAGAGCATATGTGAATGGGAAGGCGATTTGGTATGATTATCTTCATGTGGACCCTTGGTCAAATCTTGTTGTGGAGCATATGGTGGAAGAAATTGGTTATGAAATGGCAGGGAGAATCAAGGCCTATTACCTTATACCAGTACTTGATATTACAAGAAACGGGCTCAGGCAGATAAGAGATGATGATGACACGGACAAAATGTGTGATTTTGTAGGAATTGGTTATCATTCTATGCAGATCTTTCTTGATCATGATGACAGCCTCAACTCAACAAATAGGGATGATGTAGTGCATTTCCCAGTAGCACATCTACCAACTGTTATTAGTCCAAGAAAGTGCAAGGGCAATGCAGAGCCTGATGCAGAGCCTGAGGCAGATGCCGAGGCTGATACATATGTAGACCATGATGGAGGTACATCACATACAGAGCTTGATGCTGCTGGTACAGATGCACACCATGATGGAGGTACATCAGATGCAGAGCCTGATGCTACTGCTACAGATGCACACCATGATGGAGGTACAGCAGATGCAGAGCCTGATGCTGCTGCTACAGATGCACAACATGTTGGAGGTACAGCAGATGCAGAACCTGATACAACAGCAAATGCAGAGGCAGCAAGAGAAAGAGAGGCAGAAATAAGGGCAAGAAATGCAAAGACAGTGCAAGCTGATTACCAAAGGCATAGATTGGGCCAGCAAAGGAGAATGAATGCAAGAGTGCATCATGCTGGTGAATATACAGACTCTGAAGATGAAGACTTTGATCCTGGAGAGATAGTTGACTCTGAATATGAAATATCTGAAGATGATGATGACTTGTATCAAGACAATGTGGACTATGAAGAATATGGACAGATCAGCCATGACCCTCAGGCATCAATAAAGGGAAAAGGAAAGCAGATAGTTACTGATACAGAGGAGTTGAAGCCTGCAACTGATGATGAGTCTGAAGAAGATGACATCTGGGCACCAGACTCCGATGAGGAAGCACACAAATTCAGATTCAAGACATTCAGGAAAGAAGATCTACACTGTCCCAAGTTTCATGTAGGTCAAGTGTTCGAGACAGTTGAGATGCTTAGGCGATCAATTAGGGAGTACAGTTGTCAAAATAGGGAGGAATTCAAGATTCCAGTCAATGACAAGAAGAGGTTGTGTGCTAAATGTGATGCAAACTGCAGTTGGTACTTGTGGGCATCTTATGACTCAAGAACCAAGGCTTTCATGGTGAAGAAGTATACTGCAGAACACTCTTGTACCAAAAAATGGAAGATAAAGGCATTTACTGCAAAGTTTATTTCAGAGAAGTACATAGAGCATTTTAGAGCTGACCAAGGCATGAATCTTAGAAATTTTTCTAGGATTGTACGAAAAGAGTGGAACATGACCCCTAGTAGGACAAAATTGCAAAGGGCAAGAAGGTTGGCTATGAAGAAAATACATGGGGATGAAGAAGCTCAATATAGGTTGTTATGGGACTATGGCAATGAGATTAGGAAAAGTAACCCTGGAAGCACATTCTTTGTGACCCTTGATAAGAACTCCAGGTTTGAGAAGTGTTACTTTGCTCTGGATGCTTGCAAGAGAGGATTTTTAGAGGGGTGCAGACCTATAATCTTTCTGGATGGATGTCACATCAAGACAAGATATAAGGGCCAGATACTAGCAGCAGTGGGTATAGACCCAAATGACTGTATCTTCCCTATAGCAATTGCAGTTGTAGAAGTGGAAGATACACCTAACTGGTCATGGTTTTTGGAAACATTGAAGAGGGATCTAGGGATTTACAACACATATCCATGGACATTCATGTCAAACAAACATAAGGTATTCATCTTCTTTGCCACACTATTCTGGTTCCCAACTGTAAGGCTATGTAGTTCATAACTTTGCTGACATTGTGATGTCTACAGGGCCTAATAAATGCAGTGAATGAGAAATTCCCTGATGCTGAGCATAGGTTCTGTGTTAGGCACATGTGGCAAAATTTCCAACAAACTTTTAAGGGTGATGTGCTGAAGAACCAGATGTGGAAGATTGCTAGAAGCACAACAGCAACTAAGTATGAAGAAAACATGGAGGAGATGAAGACAATCAGTCCAGAAGCATATGTGTGGTTAGCAAAGCATAGCCTAATACTTGGGTTAGGGCTTTTCAGAGTGATATACCTAAATGTGACATACTTCTCAATAACATTTGTGAGGTTTTTAACAAGTAAGCATCAGACACTATTGTTCATCTTTGCTTTCAAATACTTGGTTCATTTTGGTGCTTTACAATTGTTACTTAACAAATGTTGGTTCTTATTGTTTCTTCAAGTACATCTTAGATGCAAGGGAACTGCCAATTATCTCAATGTTTGAGACAATCAAGGCTCAGATCATGAGCAGGCACTACTCAAAGAAGAAAGAGGCTGCCAAAATGACAGGGAAAATCTGCCCAAAGATAAAAAAGAGGGTGCAAACAAATAGTGAGTATGCAAGCTTGTGCTATGTTGGTGGAGCAGGTGATGGTGTATTCCAAGTGCATGAAAGGGGTACAGATTATATTGCTGACACTATCTGCCAATCATGCTCATGCAAGAGGTGGGATCTAAGTGGGGTGCCTTGCTCTCATGTGTTAGCCTATTGCAGAGATGATAGGATAGATGCTGACACTATGGTGAATGATTGCTACTCAATTTCCATGTTTAAGAAGGCCTACAAGTACATCATATACCCTACAAGAGATATGAAAGAATGGGAAAAGATGAATGGCCCAACCCTTGAGCCACCACTATATCTAAAACAAGTAGGTAGGCCAAGCAAGAACGGAAGAAAAGCACCATATGAAGTTAATGACAGAAGTGGTGGTAAGAAAATGTCAAGGCATGGGGTAATTATGCATTATAGTTACTGTGGTGAGCCTGACCAGAACATCAATGGATGTAAATATTTGAAGAATGGCTTGCTACCACCTAATGCCCAAGTGAATGCTGCTGCTGGAGATGCACATGAAGAGCAAGCAAATGCAGTGAATGGAGATTCACATGAAGAGCAAGCAAATGCAGTGAATGGAGATGCACATGCAGAGCAAGAAAATGCAGTGAATGGAGATGCACATGTAGAGCAACCAAATGCAGTGAATGGAGATGCACATGCAGAGCAACCAAATGTTGCAGGAGATGCACATGCAGAGCAACCAAATGCTCATTATCAGCCTACTGTGACACCATCAAACATTGTAATCAGACTTGTGGATACAATGCTTCAACAGGTAATTGAAGAAACTGAACTTTCTTATTTACTACACTGTATTGCACTACAATGTACTGACTGAATTCCAATGCAGAGGCCAACTACAAGGCATAGGGCAGAGATGCCAATTCCCGAGTCCACATTTCTAACTGCTGCTCAAGCTAGGATCAGTCAGGAGCAAGGTGGATCAAGCTCTAACTCCATCATGCAGGGAGAATTGGCTAAACAATTAAGGGCCATGAAGATGCAGAGAAGCTTGGAAGCTGAAAATAAAAAGAGAGCAGTGTTTGAAGCTAGGCAGCTGGCAGAGCTCAAGAAGCTTGAAGCAAGTGCAAAGAAGAAGGAAGATCTTACAAAGAAGAAGGCAAAAGAGGCAGAAGCAAGGAGGTTGCTTGCAGAAGAGAGGAAGGAGAAAAAAAGGCAGGAGAGAGAGCTGAATAAGCAAGTACAGGTTGAAACAAGAACGATCATAGCTGAGGCCAAGAGAGCATCTGTTGCTGAGATTAAAGCCAAGCTAAATGCATAGAAGAAGGAGGCTATAGCTGCTGCAAGGAAACAAGCACTAGCTTCCCTGGAGAGAGCAAGACAAAATGAAGAGAGGAAGTTGCTCATTGCTGCTGCAAAAAGTGCTTCACAAGCTGCTGATGCAGTCAGTTCTGAAACAGTTGGTGCATCCAGTTCAGGAGCTACTACAGAAGCAAGAGGTGTGAAGAGGCCAGCATCACTAACTCAGACATCAATGGCAGTGTAGTCAGCTAAGATTGCAAAAACAAGCTCCATGTTTGATGTTTTCAGGTGATTGTGCTCTGTTGGTTACTGTGCTACAAGATGTGTCCATGGTAGGAAATTTTGATTGCTACAGAACATGACTGAAACTTTTATTGCTTTTGTCTACTGTGCATGATCCAGCATGTTTCATACTTCATTTCCTTTACAGAACCATGTTCCTAGACTCTACTTTGTTTACAACATGTGGTTGTGTTGGCTGTCATGGATTATGTGTTACAGAACCATCTTATGGATTATGTATTTCACATTAAGTCAATCTTTCAATCTTTTATGGATTATGGATTATGTATTTCACATTATGTAATAATCATGTAAAAGATGCAATCTTTTAATCTTTTATGGCCAATGTACTTCACATTAAGTCAAGAATATGGAGAACAAGTCATCCTATGCACATTGACAGAAATATTTCATGAGTTACTCATAATTGATCCAAGTACATAGCCATTACACAAAAGAAAGATGCCTTGCATCACTTCTACATCTTAACCCAGGTCCAACTACATAGCCATTACACAAAAGAAGATGCATTGCATCACTACATCAGCTTAACCACTATTTAACAGTAGCTACAAGCTCTAACATAGTTGCAACAACAGCAATACTACATCATTTCAGAATTAGCACAACAAGGAGCCCACATAGAACAACACCTACAGCCACTACAATCTTCAGAAACAACAGTAACTGTGCTCCAAGCTCTAACATTCTTGCATTGTTGGACATCCCAAACTCTGTAATTGGTCCTCTTGCCCACTGTTCAACAGCAGCACTTTCATGTCCACGCTCCAGCTCCTCCCTCCTATCCTCACTCCAGCCAATAGCATCGACGGCAACATTTCCTCTCAGGAATTTATGTTCCACAAGATAAGCGACGTACTCACGCTCCCAATGCCAAAATTTGCAACCACGCTATCAAATGTGAAATAAAGGCATGAGAAGAAATGCATCTGGGCGGCCATCTCTGCATAAATGTAAGTGGGGGAAAGGACTTACATCATGGTTGATGCATCTATAGAAAACCCAGCCATCGTGTTCATCCGTACCGAAGATGTAGCGCTTCACCGTCACCCCACAGTCCGGACAGCCGATCCGGGGGATCAAGGGGCCGCGGCGGCGCTGAGCAGAGCGGGAATAGCTCGAAGACATGGCGCAAAAGAAACGCCGTCCAACGGCGGCAACCGACGGCGGCGGCGCGGCGACGGCGTGGCGGCGACGCGGCGGAGGTCACGGCGAGCTGAGTGGAGAGCGCTAGGGTTCGTCGCAACGGAGTGGGGAATTTTGCAGCACGAGGCGGAGAGAAGAGGGGGTGAAGTTATGTGGCAATTTTGCAAAAGAATCCTTGTATAGATAACAAACTAACACCCACCTCCTACGTGGACAAGTGGACTGGTCAAAAAGCGCCACGAGGGCAAAATACGTACGTAATATGAGTGAAAAACGTAGCCAGTGACCAAATGAGCCTGTTCACTCAAGTACAATTACCGTAATGAGTCAATCTTTGAATACATTGACCAGAGTGACCAGCCTTAACAAGTTTAGTGACCCAGAGTGCATTTTACTCCTCTTTTAAAGACGGAGGGAGTAGCAGACATATGGTGGAGCATCAACAACAAATAGACGGAGTCATTCAGAGCAAATGATCATGAAGAATGTGCACAACATCGTCGCCTGCCCACGTATGCTCCCCAGCACAGAAATGCGAGCTGGAGGTCAGAGAGAGGGCGCTCTCCATTGGGGACCTTTTGGGTTATTATTTACTACTCCTTCTGTCCGAGAAAAGTTGTCACCAGTGTAGTGTACCGCCAATTTTGCAAAAATGCCCTCGTAGCTTGAAATCTGTTACAAACAGGTGGCCGTCTCCTTCCTTCTTCCTCTGCCCGTCGCCCGCGCGCATCGCCAGGGTCAGTCGTCGCCAGGACCTGCACCGGCGCCACCCAGGGCTTTCTCCTCCACTGTCCAGGACCCGCGCCGCCCAATTAATTACTCCATCGCCGCCCAATTGCTTGCCCCTGCACTGCCCAGGACGGGCTCCTCTGCCGCCCAATTGCTTGCTCTACCATCGCCCAGGACGTTCTCCTCCCCCACCCAGGACATGCGCCGCTGATATCCCCTCCCGCCACCCACGACCTGCACTACCGCCGCCTAGGACCTGCGCACGCCGGGTCTCGAGCGCCTGGACCTCGAGCTCCCTCAAGCTCTCTCGTTGGCCTGGAACTCAAGCTCGATCTTTTATTTGCTGCTCCTCTGAAAGTTGGTGCTCCTCCCCTGCTCGTGTTGCCGCCCGGAGCTCCCCGGCTCGTGTGCTTTCAGCAGAGGTCCCCTGCCCGTGCTGCTGCCGGTGAGAAGAAGTACAAGGCTCCTTGCTTTTTCATCTCTAGTTCCAGATCTGTACCTTGCTCCCAATATCTCCTCTGCAAGCACTCCGAGAAGAAGTACAGGGCTCGGCCCTGTACCCTGCTCAAGCTCTTACTTGTGCTGCTGCCGATGAGAAAATGTGCTCCAGAAGCCCCAATTTCGAACACAATTTCTTTACATTGCTGCGTGTACCTTGCTTGCTCTGTAATTCGAAACACAATTGATCATGTCCTCTGAAGAAATGTTACAAAAAAAGTTCAGTTAACTGTTATGGTCTAAAATGGGAGAAGGAAAACATCTCTGGAATCATTGATGGTTTGTAGCATTTTCAGCAATTATAAGTGTTCTGTCAATTTCTGTAATGTTCACTATGACATGGAGTGTTAAGTACTGTCAATTTTGTTTCTGTAGTTCCAATTAGAACATTACAGTGGACTATTGTCAATTTTTGTAATGATGATGGAACAATATTTAGTTGCCATGATTGAAATTTCTGTTTCTGAACTGTCAATTTATCAACATTTATGTTCATGTCTGATGGGACAATCTTTAGTACTGTCAAAAAGAAATTGTTGTTAATGATGACAGTGGAGTATAATGATGACAGAACATTAAGATAAGACTGATTTTGATTTGGCATTATAACTGAAATTTCTATGCAAGTTCTATGCAAGATTGATGACATAACATTAAGATAAGATAAGATAAGATAAAAAAATTGGAGCACGGTTCTATGCAAGTTACATGTTCAAAATTGAGATGTGTGGACTAAATCAAACTGAATCAAACTGGACAAGAAGCAATGAAGGAAATTACCGGAGTAGATCAATATACTGGTATATCCATGATGTTGAACAGAGGGTAGTACCTGAGCACAATATAGCAAACTGAATCAAACTGAATTTCAGTAGATCAAATTGCAGTACATCAAACTGAAATGTAGAGCATAGTGTTTCATGAGTAGTTTAAGTGAATGATCCGGTTTTATTTTCAATAAATAATGGCCAAGTTTATTTTCAGTAAATGTAGAGCAAATTGAATCAACCATGATTCATCAAATAATGGTTTATTTTCAGATTATATGCATGAGTAGTTTAAATTTAATGGTACAACACTGAATTTCTGCTGCTGAATGTTGACAGTACAATATACTCCGAAGTTTAATTTCTGCTACTGAATATTGACAATACACCAGTATTCAGTTTATAAAAACAACAATATATTCTCTGAAGTTGCTTTCTTCAGTCAATTTTACCCGATGCTGTCAAAGTGAAAATCCATCCCTGGATATAATTAAGGTGCAAACATCAGTACAATTCCTATAGAAGCTAAAAGTGGGTGTCAAACTTCTAATTTGCACATGTTTGTTTTATGGTCTATGCTAGCCCCTGATGTGCTAGTCAGCAATGCAACATTGAGCCCTCACTTCAGTACATGAAAATTTACTGTCAATTTTCAGCAATGCAACATAAAAGATAAAAAATCAGACCTGCCAGTAGTAAAAGATCAAAATTACTGAATTTTGACTTCAGTAGTTACTGGTTTCTCATTGACATTGATCAAGATTACTGAATTTGTTTTCAGTTTTCACAATTTTGACATTGACTAAGATTACTAAAGAAAACAAAAAAGCTCGGGCAGTAGCTAAATTTTCCCTACTCTGGTGCACCATAATTTTCCATATTCATTGAGCAAAATTCAGTCCAAATCTGTCAGTATAAATAAACTTCAGCTCAAAACTATAGCATGAACTTGAGTACAACTTCAACAAAGAACTAGAGCATGAACTTGAGCTTACTCTGGATCTGAAGCTCCGGCGAGCTCTGGACTTGAGCACGTGGAGGTGTTGTGGATGCCTTGAGCGCGTAGTGCCCCGACGATCTCGGCGGTGAGCTCCTCCACCTTGACCACCCGTGCTTCCCAGTGCTTGGGTCGACGACGTCCATGGAGGGGGCGAGCTTCGTGGTCGACGGCAAAAAGGTGGTCTGGCGAGGGGGCCAACAGGGGTCGCCGGAGTCTAGGTCGACGGGTAGTTGGTAGGTGCCGGCTAAGGCGAGGAGGGAGGAGCGGAGACGGGCAGGTGGGAGGGGGGAGCGCCACGGCGAGGAGAAGAGGCCGGGTCGACGAGGCGACAGACGAAGGTGGGAGCACTCGAGGAGGCGGCTAACAGAGGAGGTAGAGATGGACGATGGGTGCCTTGGCCAGGGGCCCTCGAGGATGGATGCCTTGCTAGGCCGCCCCACAAAAATCCAACCTTCGGGCAAAATTCCAAGCTTCAAACGAGGCATGGGGAAAGAAGGTGGCACCGGCGTGGGCGAGGGATGGGGAGGGATCAGGGGGAGGCAGGGAGGGTCGAGGCGGCGCCGCGTCATGGCGTCCCCGGCGAGCAAGCAGTGAAAGAACGGGGGAGCGAGGGGAAGAATGGGCGATGTGGAGTGTGGATTGTGTCGGGGGAAGCTGTCGGTATTTTCTGCAAAATGTACACGGTGACAAGTTTTCCCGGACAGAGGGAGTACTTTATAAACTTCACCTTATTTACAAGGTTGGGGGGCAATCGCCCCCCTCCCCCTCCCCGCGCCCCACACCCATAAATTTGCCACTATTTATAGTTTTACTGTGAGATGGCCCAATATTGGACAATGAGTAGTTCATACTCATGAGGGCACTCATTGACTCCGCCCCTGTGTGTGGGCATCGTGAGCGCTACTAGTATGATTGTAGAGACGAAGCTTCAACGGACTAGATTACCCATCTAAACTCCACACGATGCAAGAATGAACAGTGCTATCTACCTCTGCTCTAACGCATGGACGGCTTGATGTGTAGGGTCGTGCATAGATCGCCCAAAATTAGCCGTGTGTGTAGCAACTCTCAAAGCGAAAGTATCCTTCTCAGCTCAAGCTCAAATGAGCTCGGTGAACAGTAAAATAAAAAAAAATCAAGAAAAATTCTGATTTTTTTATAAACTTTGACCAATGTTCTAAGTGTTTGCAAATTTTTATCATGAGATCACATTTGTGGAAGGTGTGGCTATAAAATAAAATAAGTGCTCCAAAATGTTTTCGAACGTAGCATTTTTGGAGCATCGATCTATTTTTCTTGCCACGGTTTACACGAATATGATCTCAGATGAAAATTTAGAAGCACTTAAAACATTTATCAAAATTTACCACAAAAAATATTTAAATTTTTGTTTCTTCTTTGATTTTGCTGTTACCCGAGCTCTCCGTGTCCCACTCAGAGAGGAAAATTTAGGACAGTAAAACTGAACCAAATCCCTGCCCTCTCACGCGCTCATCCATTTCAAACATCGAATCTCGCGTTAGGATCATTTCTGGTCGTTTGATGTGCTTTCTGTTCCGGCCTAAACAGCTTGTATTTTTTTCGTGGCCCAGTTGTCCTAAAGGGCTGCTACTCCGGTAGAAAAATCCGAAACATGTAGTTGCTGGGGCCTTTTCCTTGTCCTTTTTGGCTGACCTTTATGGCGAGTAGACATGAAAGCCAGACTATGGACTAAAAAAAAATGAAAGCCACACTAATTCCAATTGCAAATGGCTGGCCGTTGACGGTGCCAATATTTTTATCGCATTGCATTGATTAGGCCGTCACGCGTACGAACGGTGATCGTCTGCTCGGAGGTGCACTGCATTGGTACACATTCTTGTGTGTTTTGCGGACGAATGAATGTACGTTGCTTCTGAAGATAGCATTTTCAAACTGATTTTCTCTACGGCATCGCAGTTTCTGATCATATCCTCTCTTGTATTTACAGTTTATTTACTCTCTTTGTATCCACTGCCGTGGGCGCGTATGTTGTCGATCGTGCTCCCTTCCTAGCTTCCCCTTCCCGTCGCGCCATGTCGACAAACTAGCTGATCCACCTAAAATCAACACACCAAGACTCCAGTAGGTCAGCCTTCAAGGGTTTGATGTGCAAGGCAATGTGTTGGCTAGGTGTTGAAGCCGAAACCCCTACGTATATGAGACCATATTGAATTGCATTTCATGCATCTAAGCAGTTCACCTTAATTCTCAATCGAAAAAGTGCTCCCTCTGTCCCGTAATATAAGAACGTTTTTGTCACTACACTAGTGCCAAAAACGTTCTTATATTATGAGACGGAGGGAGTAACTCGGAATAGGGGATATGTCGACATCCATAGTTTAGCCACCGGAAAGAAATGTAGGTGGGGTGACATTTTGAGGAATCCGGAAATACACTTTTGCCCCTCCCACTTATGACTACAGGTGCTTCTTTTGTTATGCAAGAGAGAGTAGCTTCTTTTGTTATCCCTTGTCACTAAAGCACTTGTTTGTCACGCAAAATAATGCATACTAGAGTAGCCTTTTTTTTTTGAAGCGACAAAATAATGTAGCCGGTACTACTACATGTGTGCGCATCATCAGCGCTACTGTACTATGATTGTGGGGAAGATTGACATGGAAGCCACACTAATTTGCAAGTGTGCC
The DNA here is from genome assembly GCF_002162155.2 of Triticum dicoccoides. NCBI lineage: Eukaryota > Viridiplantae > Streptophyta > Magnoliopsida > Poales > Poaceae > Triticum > Triticum dicoccoides. Next base: position 590,331,717 of record NC_041380.1, read on the forward strand.
GGCCATCAATTGCATCAAATCAATCTCTAGCTACCGTTGACCTACGGTGCCCATGTTTCAGTGCATTGCATTGCATTAGTTAGGCCGTCACGCGTACGAACGGTGGTCGTCTGCTCGGAGGTACACATCTTATTCTTGTGTTTTGCGTACGAATGTACGTTGCGTCTCAAGATTTTTGATTTTGTCCACGGCATCGCGTATCTCTGTCGTGTATCACGTGCCCACGGATCATATCCTCTACTGCGTCTACAACTCTTATTTAGAGCAACTCCAATAGACGACCCATTTCGTCCGCCGTCATCTGTTTGGATCGGCGCGGATAAAAAAGAAGGCCCAACCCTTCGACCCAAACCCAAATCGAGTTCGCTTCGCGTCCGCGCCGACGCACTTGCGGCCCAAATTTGCGCCTCACCTGACGGTCGTTCAATTGCCCGCGGTAAGCCTGGTCAGCTTAATTTATGACCACGGGCACCACGCGTCAGCGACGGCGGTCGTCCTTTTTTAAGCCGACCGTGCGGCGGGGCCGTCCTCATCCGCTTCCAGCCAGCCCCGTCCCCATCTAGACACACTCTGCTGCCCGTCGGCGGCAAACCCTAGCCACCACGCGAAGCTAGACGGGGCTCTTCCCCGGCGTCGGCAGCAACAAGTCGAAGGGCAAGGCCCCCGCCATCCTTCTCCTCCGAGTTCCTCCTGCCTCCGCCGGCGCCAGCTCGTCGGCCGAGGCAGCGCATCAGCGTGCCAGTGCACCAGGCGGAGTGGCACTGGCAGCACCGCGTGCCTCTCCCGTACCCCGACGCCACCCTGCGGCACGACTGGCACCTGGATCCGGAGAGGATCGCAGTGCCGGCGGCGCCACGGTCGACTAGGGCGCACGTGGTGGAGGTGCGGCATCGGCGGGCGCTCCTAACGGCGGAGCAGCGCCGCGATCCTGCCTATGCATCCGACTCGCCCAACTGGGCTCGATGGTTCGCCTTCGAGCATGAGGAGGCGAGGCGACACGGCGTTCACGAAGTCGACCGCAGCATGCCGCCGCCCCCCGCTCGTCGTCCTCAAGGAGGACCAGGAGGGGAAGGCCGCCTACCAGGCGGCTATTGCGGCGGTCTTCCGGGAGAGCGAGGAGGACGAGCGGCGCAGGCTGGTGGCGAACGAGGAAGAGGAGGCAGCGTACGAGGCGGCCAGGGTGCAGGCCATGGCCCTCTCAGCGGCGGGCAACTGCGTCGTGCCGCCGGTGGCCCCGCCGTCCCCTGCGAAAGCCGAGCCGGAGCCGGAGCCGTCCCCCATCGAGTGCTACTCCTGGACGGGAGTAGCGCATGAGTGGGTGAGCGCGCCGCCGGTCTGGATGGGGGCGACGCCGGCGCAGGGGGCGGCGTACCTCGAACAATGGCGCCAATGACGGCTGGCCGAGGAGCGCCGCCACGGCGAATACCACGAGATGCTCGAGCACGACGCCAAGGCCGAGCAGTGCGAGGCCGAGGAGGAGACTCGCCAGGCCGCGGCGGCACAGCCCCACCCCCACCCCCCTGCGGCGGCACAGCCCTCGCCCGACAAGAACGCCCTCTGGAACACGACGTTCCCGTGGGCTGGCCCTGTGCCGACGCTCATCGACCTCACGGACCCCGAGGACGACGCCGATAACGCGTAGGGTAGCACGCCACCTCGTGGTTTAGTTTGTTTTAAATTTTCATTAATGCAAATATGGACGCGTGGACTTTCGCCAGCCTTCCTGGCCGGCTTTAATGTTTAATTAATTTTTTTTATTTTAGAAATGTTTTTTCTTTTTTTCTCGCGCCGTTAAAATGTGTCGGGTTAGTGTTGAGCGCATGCGCCAACCCAAACACGAAAGTGGACGTTCGTGTTCGCCTGACTGACCCAAAGAAACAAAAAACGGATAAAGTCATCGTCCGTCTGGGACGGCCCGTTGGAGTTGCTCTTACTCTTTTTGTATCCACGGCCGCACATGCGTGTGTGCGTATGTCGTCCGGCCACTTGGCGCCGCCCGTGGCGGCCGTGCATGGCTGGCTGCCTTGGCCGGCCGGGGATCGCCGCCGTCGACACACGTCGCCGTCGATCCCGCTCCCTGGCTGGCTTTCCGTAAAGTGGTGCCCTGTCGTCTTTTCCCTGTGAACCAACCAAAAGGACATGTGTGGTGCGTCGCCGCCGCGCGTTGCGCCTACAATATTGTAGGACGCCGTCGAGTCGATTACACAACGAAAGCAAGTATCGTCCAACCACACGGACTAGCAGCAGCAATTAAGCGTGCACAATCACCGTGTACTTTATGTAAACTGAGCAGCAACAGATTGCTCTCACGGATTAATGGCCACTGGTAGAATTAGCTCTCAGAAATGCACAAACTCTGTTGTAGGAGATCGGGAAGAAGAAAACGTAGAAGAAAAATAATTGAAAAGAGGTGTTCTCACTCGCCACCACACGCTGCCGTTCACACCTCACCTCGATGGCTCGATCGCCGGTGATGCGCGACGGTCGGCGATGTGCACCGCGTTTCACACCACTGTTCACACTCCACATCAATCTTTAATTTTCCATGGTCTGTTTAACTAACTAATCTACTCATTAATCACAATACATACTTGCATTAACCTACCTACCCGATGATGATTAAATATAATTTGGAATTTATAAAAAATGTGGAACATGCTAGAATTGATTTGTGGGTGTCTGATTTAAATATATAAAAAACAGAAACAAGATATGCCGCTAGAGGAAAATGAGATCATTCACACCTGGGAACATACCCTGAAAGATTTACTAGACCAGGGAGATGAGGAGGGAGATAGAAAGGATGATGAGGATTGGGAAATAGTTAGAGAACTTTTATCATCAAGGGGGGGGAGGGGGAGAAGGAGAAAACCACTAGAGGTTCTGGGGTTAAAACTGCCTTTGCTGTAAAAATGCTACAATCCTCTACTAAGAAAAAAAACAAAAGAAATAAGAAGTATTTTTTGGAATATGAGAGGTTTTGGGGGACATTAAAAGAAGATTCCTTAGGGAAATGATAATGGATATGAAAGTAGATTTTCTGGGTTTGCAAGAAACCATGAGACAACAGTTTTCTAGAAATGATTTACAGCAAATTTATGCTGGCAGAGACTTCCACTGGCATTTCACTCCAGCTAGGGGGAAATCTGGTGGACTCTTGTTAGGGGTGAATTACACCACTCTAAATGTGATATCACAAGATGAAGGAGACTATCACATTAAAATAACAGTGCATGATCTAAAAACTAGGTTCATTTGGGACCTGGTAGTGATTTATGGAGATGCTCAACGAGAGAGGAAAGCTAAATTCCTGGCTGAGCTCTCTAGAACTTTTCAAACTAGTGTAAATCCCATTTTGATAGGGGGTGATTTCAACATTATTAGAAAAGCCAGTGAAAAAAATAAACCTGGCACTCTTGGACATTTGAGTTTTTTTGTTTAATGCTATTTTGGAACAAGCTGGAGTTAGAGAGCTTGAAATGAATGGTAGGCAATTTACATGGGGCAATAATCTGTCTGTACCCACCTTTGAAAAGATGGATAGAATTTTATGTAGTACAGAATGGGAGGAGGTATACCCCTTGACTCAAATTACATCACTAACTAGAGAGAAATCTGATCATACACCACTTCTTTTAGATTCTGGTGACATTCAAAAATCTGATCCCATTTTCAGATTTGAAAATGTTTGGTTCTTGAGAGAGGGAATTGAAAAGATTGTTCATGATGTCTGGAATGACACCAGTATCACTGGGGACAGTGTGGACAGACTGTTGGGAAAATTTAGGGTACTCAGGCCTAAACTCAAAGGCTGAAACAGAAATAGGAATACTTAGTATGTTGAGTTGAAAAAAGACATTTTACTTAAGCTAGATAGTATTGATAAACATTGTGAATAGAATGGGCTCACTGCTGCTGTTAGAAAGGAACAAATAGAACTTAGATCTCAGTTGGATAGGCTGCTACAACAGGAAGAAGCTAAGTGGAAGCAAAGGGCTAAGGTGAATGAATTACTGGAAGGAGATAGTAACACAAAATTCTTCCATGCCAAGGCAAATGGGAGACTTAGAAGAAACAAGATTAATAGGCTTGAGCAAGAGGATGGGGTGATTGAGGGGGACAAAAATCTGGTAGAATATATAACAAGTTTCTATAAAAACTTGTTTGGTCATCCTAACAACTCTACAATTTCTCTAAATATTGAAAATCCAAAAAGGATTCATGAGCAGTATAGAGACATAGTGATCAATGAGTTCTCTACTGAGGAAATTAAGAATGTGGTCTTTAATATGGCCCATAATAAGTCACCTGGCCCTGATGGATTTACAACTGAATTTTATCAGCACTATTGGGAGTTGGTGAAGCATGACCTTAAGTCCTTACTGGATGATTTTGCAAACAAGAAAATTGATATTAGTAGGTTGAATTATGAGATTATTACTTTAGTCCCAAAAAGCAAGGATGCTGCTAGGATACAAAATTTCAGGCCTATTTGCTTGTTAAATGTTTGTTTCATAATTATTACTAAAGTTCTGATGAACAGATTGAATATGGTGGCAGCAGATGTTATTTCCCCTGTGCAAACTGCTTTTGTTAAGGGCAGATATATTATGGAGGGGGTTTTGATTTTACAAGAAGCCTTGAATAGCAGAAAAAGAAGAAACAAGGTGCTTTGCTTTTAAAAATAGACTTTCAAAAAGCTTACGATAAGATTAAATGGTCCTTCCTTTTCCAAATGCTCAAAATGAAAGGTTTTCCAGACAAATGGATAGATTGGGTGATGGAAACAATCAGAGGGGGAAAGGTTTGTGTGAAGGTAAATGAAAACCTAGGGAAATATTTCACTACTCATAAAGGGCTAAGACAAGAGGATTCCCTATCACCTCTTAATTTTGACTTGGCAACTGATGCTTTGGCAATCATGCTTGATAATGCCAGGAAATATGGGCTAGTTAAGGGGGTACTGGAGGAATATGCCACAAATGGGATTAACATGTTGCAGTATGCAGATGATACCATCTTTCTTTTGCAAGATGACATGCATAGTGCACATAACCTCAAATATATATTATTCCTATTTGAGTAGATGTCTGGTTTAAAAATTAATTTTGATAAGAGTGAACTTTTCCTTTTTGGGGAGGCCAAAAACAAAAAAGATGAATATGCTAAGATATTACTTGCCCCATTGGGGCTTTGCCAATGAAATATTTAGGACTACCAGTAGATGGAAGTAGAATTAGCAACAAGCACTGGAAACCTCCACAGAGTAAAATGGAGAAAAAAATATGAAACCTGGCAAGGGAGGCTCCTTGCTAGTGCTGGGAGGGTCACTTTAATACAATCTTCTCTGACAGGCATCCCCTACTTTATGATGTCCTTTTATGGATTACCTGTTGGGGTAAATAAGCGAATGAATTTCTTTAGAGCTAGGTTATTGTGTGCTACCTCTTGAGCACTGCGTTGGTTTTCCCTTGAAGAGGAAAGGGTGATGCAGCAAAGTAGCGTAATTATTTCCCTCAGTTTTTGAGAACCAAGGTATCAATCCAGTGGGAGGCTACGCGCGAGTCCCTCGCACCTACACAAAACAAATAAATCCTCGCAACCAACGCGATAAGGGGTTGTCAATCCCTACACGGTCACTTACGAGAGTGAGATCTGATAGATATGATAAAATAATATTTTTGGTATTTTTATGATAAAGATGCAAAGTAAAATAAAAGGCAATGAAAATAACTAAGTGTTGGAAGATTAATATGATGGAAGATAGACCCGGGGGCCATAGGTTTCACTAGTGGCTTCTCTCAAGAGCATAAGTATTTTACGGTGGGTGAACAAATTACTGTTGAGCAATTGACAGAATTGAGCATAGTTATGAGAATATCTAGGTATGATAATGTATATAGGCATCACATTCAAGACAAGTAGACCGACTCCTGCCTGCATCTACTACTATTACTCCACACATCGACCGCTATCTAGCATGCATCTAGAGTATTAAGTTCATAAGAACAGAGTAACACTTTAAGCAAGATGACATGATGTAGAGGGATAAATTCATGCAATATGATTAAAAAAACCCATCTTGTTATCCTCGATGGCAACAATAGAATGCGTGCCTTGCTGCCCCTACTGTCACTGGGAAAGGACACCGCAAGATTGAACCCAAAGCTAAGCACTTCTCCCATTGCAAGAAAGATCAATCTAGTAGGCCAAACCAAACTGATAATTCGAAGAGACTTGCAAAGATAACCAATCATACATAAAATAATTCAGAAGATCCAAATATTGTTCAGAGATAAACTTGATCATAAACCCACAATTCATCGGTCTCAACAAACACACCGAAAAGAAGATTACATTGAATAGATCTCCATGAGAGAGGGGGAGAACATAGTATTGAGATCCAAAAAGAGAGAAGAAGCCATCTAGCTAATAACTATGGACCCGAAGGTCTGAGGTAAACTACTCACACATCATCGAAGAGGCTATGGTGTTGATGTAGAAGCCCTCCATGATCGATGCCCCCTCCGGCGGAGCTCCGGAACAGGCCCCAAGATGGGATCGCATGGATACATAAAGTTACGGCGGTGGAATTAGGGTTTTGGCTTCGTCTCTGATCATTTGGGGGTACGTAGGTATATATAGGTGGAAGAAGTATGTCGGTGGAGCAACAGGGGGCCCACGAGGGGGGAGGGCGTGCCTGGGAGGGTAGGCGCGCCCCCTACCTCGTGGCTTCCTTGTTGGTTGCTTGACGTAGGGTCCAAGTCTCCTGGATCATGTTCGTTCCGAAAATCACGTTCCCAAAGGTTTCATTCCGTTTGGACTCCGTTTGATATTCTTTTTCTGCGAAACTTTGAAATAGGCAAAAAACAGCAATTCTGGGCTGGGCCTCCGGTTAATAGGTTAGTCCCAAAAATAATATAAAAGTGAATAATAAAGCCCAATAATGTCCAAAACAGAAGATAATATAGCATGGAGCAATAAAAAATTATAGATACATTGGAGACGTATCATTGTGGCAGGAAGATGATAAAAAGAAAAAATATCATCTGGTTAAATGGTCTGATGTCTGTAGACCTAAATACATGGGTGGTTTAGGGATTCAAAATTTAGCACTTATGAATAAAGCTCTTTTGAGAAAATGGTGGTGGAAAATTTACAACACAGAAGGGTTGTGGCAAGAGATTATTTTGAAAAAAATACCAAGGATACAAACCTATTGGAAATATAACCACCAAACAAGGAGACTCCCAATTTTAGGAGTTATTGAAACATAGGGATCATTTTACCTCTTTATGTAAATTCATGATAGGAGATGGAGGTAACACCGGATTTTGGGAAGACTGGTGGATTGGATCAGCACCGCTTTGTAAAAAAAATCCCAGGTTATATAATATCTGTTTTGATAAAAAGAAAATAGTTAAAGAAATTTTTGAGAAAGGGTTTAATAACATATGCTTTAGAAGGGCCCTGATAGGGGACTCAAAAGAGCTCTGGGATCATATAAAAGAGGTATGCAGCTCGGTGGTGTTGAGAGATACAAAAGATAAAGTGAAATGGACTCTGACAAAAAATGGGATTTATACAGTAAAATCCTTCTATAGACATCTTGTAGAAAATGGGATCAAATACCCACACTTATATATGTGGAAAATTAAAATGCCACCTAGAGTTAAAGTCTTCATGTGGTTGGCTCTCAAAAACAACATTCTCACTAAAGATAACCTGCTACGTAGGGGTTGGAAAGGTGATGAAAATTGTCCATTCTGTGGGCGTAGAGAGAGTATTAATCATTTGTTTCTGACCTGTTCAGTAGCTAGGTGTGACGCCCGGATATTTAAGCTACAGTAATCTCTGCTAACAATGCCACATCACCAAGATTACCGTTGTTAATCTCGCGATGATTCAACCCCGTTCAAATTCAAAATTCAAATTCAAGTTAAACGATAAAAGTTTTCAAAATATTAAACTAAAATATTCGGAGTGTGCAGTTAAATGCCTAGGTAATTATTGTGCAACAAACCCTCTTTTAGAAAATGTCTAAATATATTAAAATGAAATAAAACAGAAAAGCAAAGTAAATAAAAGGAAAGGAAACTACAAAAACAGAAATAAATCTAAACTAGAGAAAAGGGAGAGAATGACCCCCCCTGGGCCAGCAGACCCAACGGGCCGGCCCATTCGCCCACTAGGCCCAGCCGGCCGGCCTTCCCCCACTCCTAATTATCCATTCTCCCCGAAACCATAACCTACCCACTCCCCACTCCCCTCCCCACGACGCGCCCCCATCCCCCCGATCCAGACCGGATCGGGGCTCGCGACGACCATGCCGCCCCACGCCGTTGGACGCCGCCGCCCGGGACCTCGCCGGAACGCTCCCCCGTCGGACTGCCTCCCGCTCCGTCGCGTCGTCCCCGTTGACCTCCCCGAACTTCCCCGAATCCATTGCCCCGGTCGCTACTCCCCCACAGTGAGCTCGCACCCCTCCCCTCTTCCCCCTGCCCCTCACGCGCCCGGCACCGTCCTTCGCCGTGCCAACGCGTGCTCGCCGCGCCAGCCCCGTGGCCCCCTGGTCACCGCACCTCGCGGCCGGCCTCGCCGCGGCCGTGCCCTCCCATTTCTCGCTGGTCATGGCTCGGGTCCGTCCCGCTCGGCCTCCGCCCCCTTTGCACATGCCCGCTGCCGCCCCACGGCCGCTGCGACTCACTGCCGCCTCGCGCTCACTGTGGCCCTCGCGCCTGCGACCGCGCTCACCGCGCCCCGGTTCCTCCCTTCCCTTCTCTGTCGCCGGCGCCGTCTCCCCCGCCGCGCCCAACACGTGCGTGGCCGCGCTCCCGTGCGCCCTCGTCCACCACTGCCTGGCCACGCCCGGCGCCCTACCCCGCCTCTTGGCCGCGCCCGTGCCTCGTCCTGGCCGTCTGGCTCGGCAAGCCACTCCCCCTCTCACTACAAGAAATATGTCAACTTATGACCTTCTGTCAGTGACCCTCGAAGAATTGGTCATAAATTTATGACCATTTTAGACCAATTGGTCAAAAGCTGTCTGGAGGCTCTAAACCCTAAACTATAACGACCATTTTGGTCAGAAAGGTCATAATTTCATTAGAGGAAATGGTCATAAAGCTAGTAGCACTATCCACTGCCTCATGCCTAGCTGATAACGACCAATATAAAATGGTCACTACACTTGAGTTTGAATGAATTAGGATGATTAGGCAGCCACCTCAACAACCTCGCTTATGTGTCACTGTCTAGGTGTCATTTTTGCTTGAGTTTTAATATTCAACAGACAGACGGGGCACACACTGACAGGCGGGGCCCATTTGACAGGTGGGGCCGAGCGCTTAATTCGCCCAAAAAAGATGCACGAGGCGGGACTCGAACCCACGACCTCGCGCTTGGTTTGCTCGCATGCTACCGCTGGGCTAGAGAGGGACAGTTGCTCACATCTGGGAGTTTATCTATACATTATATAAAACTACGGCTCTCTCGTATGATTGACAAGTGGGACCTTTCGACCAGGTGGCATCGAACAGAGCAACGATTTGCAACACTGGCAGGAGGGTTCGCTCGTTTGTTACCGTTGGGCTAGAGAGAGATTGTTGCTAATGTGTGGGTAGTTTTCCATATAGTATATAAAACCACGGCTCTCACGTATCAGTGACAAGTGGGACCTTCCGACCAGGTGGCGGCGGGTGGCATCGAACAGAGCAACACTTAGCGTTTTTCTAGGTCTTCCGACCAGGTGGCAGCGGAAGCAACCAGGTGACCTCGCCCATGGCCTCGCGGCGGAAGCAACCAGCAGGGGGCGAAGGCGGGGGCGGGGCCGACAGCGGAGGCGGGGGTGGGGCCGGCAAGGGGCGGAGGCGAGGTAGGGCGTGGAGGCGGGGGCCAGCAGGGGCGTACGCGACCGATGGTGGTGGGGGCTCGCCGAGCATGGGGTACTCGCCGCCGCCGCAAGCATACCTCCCAGTATGCACCCCTCACCTCTTCCCCCCTCTCCTCTCTCGTCACCCGAGCAGTGGGAGATGGATTTCAGTCAGATGTTCTTCAGCATAGATGAATTTTGTTGATGTACTGTTAGTAGTTAGGAGATAGCTTGCTTGTTTGGTAGATATTGTATAGATGAATTTTCTTGATGTACTGTTAGGAATTGTTCAGCTTGTTTGTTAAGAATTCTTCAGGCCTTGTGGTTAGGCAATTAGCATATAAAATTTTCTGGAATTTTAGCTTCCATTACTTCCATCCATTTTCATTAATTAATGTTGATGCACTTAGATTGATTTGCTAAGTTGCAACAATTTGTTGTCTTTGGCAGATGGACAGAAGCTGGATTAGAGAAGGAGTTAGAAAGTTTTCGAAAGAACATATGAAAGGAGTTGATGATTTCATGGCATTTGTTCGGGCAAATTTTGCCAACGATGCTCACATTCTTTGCCCATGTTGTGAATGCCTCAACCGTCCAAGAATGGCTCAAGGAAGAGTGGAAGCTCATCTGCTTCTTAATGGGATGTCCAGCACATATGATAGATGGATATATCATGGAGAACCTTTAAACAGACAACCCCAACATTTTGAAGCTGATACAGAGGCCCCTCATATGATGGGTGGTCGTGATGCTGGCATTGATTTCATGGAAAAGGTTTTGCGAGATAATGCTGTTTTGGAGGAAGAGGATGGGCATGAAGATGATAGGATTCCTGACCTATTGAAGGATTTATACGATGCTGAAGATCGCGCTGATGGACACAAATTGTTGTTTGCTGAGGTGTTAGAGGAGGCGAAGCGCGCATCTCATGAAGGGGGTAAATTTTTAAGATTTACCTTCACCGTGAAGTTACTCCACATCAAGTCTTTCTACCGGGTTAGCAATGCCGCATTCAACGCAATACTCCATTTTTTGAGCTTGCAATTCCCTGATAGTTGTGTTCCCAGATCTTATGATGAAGCATTGAGCATAATCCGCAGGCTGGGGTTAGGTTATGTGTCAATACATGTGTGCCCAAATAACTGTGTCTTGTTTCGGAAGGATTTAGCAAAGCATGACAACTGTCCAAAATGCAATGCATCTAGGTGGAAAGATGCCGATGGGAAGAAGTCAATACCGGAGAAGGTACTGAGGCACTTTCCCTTGATACCAAGGCTGCAGCGGATGTTCATCTCGAAGAAATCATCGCGTGAGGTACAGTGGCACAAGCTGAAGCGGCAACCTGTGGACAATGAGCTGAGCCATCCAGCGGATGGAAAGGCATGGAAAGAGTTTGACCGTATACATTTAGATTTTGCTACAGATCCAAGGAACATAAAACTCGGCATTGCCACAGATGGGTTTAATCCGTTTGGGAACATGAGCACGTCTTATAGCATGTGGCCAGTTTTTGTGGTGTCGTACAACCTGCCACCATGGGCATGCATGGATCAATCCAACTTCATGATGTCATTGCTTATCCCGGGTCCAGATTCTCCAGGAAAGGATTTTGATGTCTTTATGGAGCCCCTCGTAGAAGAACTGCTCCAGCTCTGGACTGGTGTACCTACATACGATGCCTTGAGTCCAGAAGAAAAGTTCAATCTACGTGCTGCGATCATATGGTCCATCCATGATTTCCCAGCTCTGCACACTCTGTCTGGGAGGATCACAGCGGGTTATCAGGCTTGTGTCCATTGTGACAAAGACCCTTGCTCAAAGAGAATAAGGAGCAAGATCTGCTATATTGGGCACCGCCGCTTTCTTCACCGAAACCATCGCTGGCGAAGAAGCAAAGATTTTAATGGTGAGAATGATACCCGTGACAAGCCAGCTGAATTCACTAAAGAAGAGCTGGACCAGCAACTTGAAAAGGTGAAAGATGTGAGACCAGGAAAGATGTCGAAGAAAAGAAAGCGTGAGGAAGGTCAATGTTGGGACCGGAGGTCTTGTTTGTGGGACCTGCCATACTGGGCTGATCTGAAATTAAGGCATAATCTCGATGTAATGCGCACTGAGAAAAACATATGCGAGAATCTGCTAGGGACGTTTCTGAACATTGAAGGGAAGACAAAGGACACGGTTAGTTCTAGGCTTGATTTGGAGGACATGGGCATAAGAGAAGATTTGCATCTACAGCACAATGAAGATGAAGATTCATTTGAAATTCCACGAGCATGGTATACAATGAATAAAGAACAAAAGCTTGCATTCTATGAATTCCTAAGAGCGGTGAAATTTCCAGATGGTTATGCTGCTAACCTAGCAAAGTGTGTTACTTCTGATGGATTCAAGCTTTCAGTACTGAAAACCCATGATTGTCACATCCTCCTCCAAAGGATTTTACAGGCGGGCCTCCGAGGAATCATGCACAAGGATATATATGAAGCGGTTGCTGAGCTGGGAAATTTCTTTAGAGAACTGTGCTGCAAAACCCTCAAGTTAACTATCCTGGAAAGACTTGAAAAAGAAATCCCAATTATTCTTTGCAAGCTCGAGAAGATTTTCCCTCCAGCTTTCTTCACCGTGATGGTCCATTTGGTGGTGCACTTACCCAAAGAGGCAATGCTTAGAGGCCCTGTGCAATACGGTTGGATGTACCCAATCGAAAGAAGGCTACTTACTTGTAAGCGTTATGTGCGAAACACGACAAGACCTGAAGGTTCTATTGCTGAAGCATATGTCGTTGACGAGTGCTTGACTTTTTGCTCTAGATACTTTGGTGATGTGGAAACAAGATGGAACCGGCCGGGCAGAAATAGAGAGCGGTCTAATTCGCAAAGTGGTGATGTCTCTGTTTTCAACCATGGTGTGAACTTTCTTGGAGCCTCACAATACTTGGAGGCTGGTGATGAGTATGACAAGATGGTTTTGTTTGTGCTCAGCAATTGCGCCGAGGTTCTACCATATATCGAGTATGTTATATCTTGTGCACTCATTATATTTTTTTTTGCTTGGGTTGGCACTAGCCTAATGTTTTAATTCACATGTTTTGTTGGCATTGCAGGAAATGCAAGGAAGAGTTAAATCAGGAAGAAAGCAATATCAATGTTGATAAAAGGGTTGCCAAGGGGTTTGCTAAGTGGTTTAAGAATCATGTGAGATCTTTAGCCACTTGTTTTATGTTTTCTGTGTTATTCACCCATCGTTAAATACCATTGTTTGCTAAATGGTTTATTTGTGCAGATTGGAAAGTTGCATGAGGAGAAGAAGGTCAGTGATGATCTATTTGCTTTGGCATGCTTACCGGATAAGCGAGTGAGAGTGTATTCAGCATGCATTGCTGACGGTGTCCGGTACCACACCGTTGACCGTGAGGAAAAAAGGAAGACACAGAATAGTGGAATTGTCACTGAGGGGTCACATGATGGTGAGATCATTGACTTCTATGGTCAGTCGAGAAGCATCGTAGAGTTGCAGTACAACTCTAGTGGAGGCATCCATCGCTCGGTTGTCTTATTTCGCTGTGACTGGTTTGAGCTTGGTAGGAAGAAGAGGAGAGACTCTTTTGTCAAATATGATGGCCACTTCAAAAGCATCAACACTGCAAGGTGCTGGTATAAGAGTGATCACTTTATTCTAACAACACAAGCAACAATGGTGTTTTATCTGCCAGACACTCTTTTGCACGGAAAATGGCGAGTTGTGCAAAACTTTCAGCACAGACACTTGTGGAGTGTGACTGAAACTGAAGTGGAAATGGGCCCCGGTGATGGTGGACTAACATACCAAGATGATGACTCTACGGAAGTTCCGTTGCAAGCTGATGATGACTCTATGGAAGTTCCGGTGCAAAGCAGAGTGCGAAGGGACCGGGAACGTGTGATCGTTGGTGTTGCAATAGTTGAAGGCATCAAGAAAAGAAGAAAGGTGGTAGAGGATGGACATGAAAGCGGGGATGAGGAAAATTGGACTGATCATACTATGCTGCAATATTGTAGTGATGATGAGGAAAACAGGAGTGGGCATAGAGTTCCTTGTTTTCGTATCGATGACGATGAGTAGTGAAGGTAAATTTGGTCTCCTTGGTGATCTAATGCTATTTTTTCTCCTTGGTAGTTGTTGTTGATGTGATCCTGATGTAGTTTTTGTACTACAAATCTCTCCAGGTACCAAAATGCATGGGACTGTGTAGTGATGGAGAGGCAGAAGATGGTTGAAGATACAATGCAAAATGATGTAGTTTTGGTGACGGAAGATACAATGCAAAATGAAGATGTTGTTTTGAATGAAGAAGCAAAATGATGAACTGAAGATGTTGTTTTTAGAGCTGTTTTTCTTAGTTTTGGTGATCATGTAGTTTTGGTTGTGATGTAAAAGATTGCAAAATGATGTTGTTTTTGGACTGAAGATGTTTTTTGAACTGAAGATGTTGTTTTTGGTGAACTGAAGATGTTTTCAGAGCTATTTTAACTGAATTTTTGGGCGCGCTCCATCAGACAGCCATCTGATCCCACGCGCGGCCCCATTTCATTATGAACAAAAACATATGCGCGAGCGGGGACTCGAACCCACGACCGTGCGCTCGTTTCACTGTGTTTCTACCACTGGGCTAGGAAGAGGCTACTGGTTGTCCACTCTATGCCATCTCTTTTCAAATCATCAAACCAGTCAAGTATCAAACACAGACCTCGCTGACAAGTGGGCCACTCGACCAACTCACTGACAAGTGGGCCATTTTGCTACTCTACCCACTCGACCCTTTTCCCCTGAGCTACCAAAAAATATTGGGCGAACGGGGGCTCAAACCCACCACCTACTGCTTATTCCACTGTTTTTCTACCACTGGGCTAGTTAGAGGCTGTTGGTTTTGTACTCTATGCCAACCCTTTTCAATATATCAAAACAGAACTCGCTGACAAGTGGACCCACTCTTTTCCCCACTCCTCCTGTCCACTTGACCCGCTCCTCCTCTCCATTATCCACTCGACCCACTCCTCCTCTCCGTCGCCGGCATCCCCTTCTCCTCCATCGATGGTGACGACCTCCCTGGCGAACCACTCCTCCATCGATAGTGACGGCCTCCTAAGGTATGAATCCGCTGAGTCCTTCTGTTCCTCTTCCTATTTATTAGATTAGGGTTCCCCGGCGCATGCTGATTAGGGTTCCATTGTAGATAGAGTAGTAGATCAAGAGGAGGCACCGTCCACGACACCGACAAGGCCAACAAGCTCAAGCAGTCGCCGTCCCCCCAGGTCCGTTCTGTTCCCCCCGTGTTCTTTGATTTGCTTTGTTTCCCCCATGTTCTTTGTCGACAAGGACAACAAGGCCAACAAGAATGGTGATTTAGGAGTTACTCGTATTGTGCCTGCGCGTGCGTCCCTACTGGAATTGTGGTATACTACATGGCTAATGGTCGTATTGTGCCTGCGCGTGCGTTCTGTTGATTCCAGCCAAACTGTCGAGCAATTGGACCACATTCAGAGGGATTTTGCAGACTGAATTAGGCATTTAGGTTTAGGTCCCTTTTGGCCATGTTCAGTTGATGTGGTGCTACCTTGCTAGGTATGCTAGTTTCCCTGTGGTTCTCTTCACAGTGACGTAGAATTCAATTTTGTTTGTTTGTTTTTAAAATAAACATGTTTATATTTGTCTAAAAAGATGCAGCGGCACACTGGAGCAGTTAAACTTGTAGGGGATCTAGCCTCCAGTGGCCTTTGGCTATATAAACCCTAGCAAAGCAAATTAAGCCAATAGCTCTGAATCTCTGAAATTCTAGTGTTAAATTCAGTTTTGTACATGACTATATCGGTGTCAAGCCAATAGCCTTCATGCGCATATCGACGACTATAAAGTTGTTCAGTTTTGTACATGACTGTATTAGGTAGGTGTGTTTAAATTGAGAATCTAGGGTTCAGTTCTTAAGTGCTGGGTTCTAACAAAATGTAGCACATGGGAAGATATGGTCCATTTATAGTAGATATGGTTCATTGTAGATATGGTCCATTTATAGTAGATATGATCCTGATGTTGTGTTTGCCATTTATAGTAGACATGGGCACATGGGCACATATGGTCCATTGTAGATAGAGTAGTAGTATTCCAAATGTTCACAAGTGCATTGCTTTTTTCTCACTTTTGCTATCATAAATATCCACAAGTGCATTGCTCTTCTCATTTTTATCACTTTTGCCATCATAAACTTGGTTCTGTTCCTATTTATGTCCAGTCCTGTTTATGGTAACTTGTTGTTTAATTACAATGCTGCTTTTCAGAGAAGTGAGATGGCTGGCTTGGAAGGTTTCGAGTTCTTCGAGATCGTAATTGAGAAATCTTGTAGTAGGCAGGTATATTTATCATCACTCATTCCTTTATCATCACTCTGCTGTCTAGTGCTTGATTTCCACAATTAACCACTGCTTGACCCTCGCTGCAGAGGCTGCCTAACAAGTTTGCGAAGATGCTCGCCGGCCATGAGCCCCACAAAGTGAAGCTGCGGGAGGCCGGCAGCGGGCTTCACAGGCTGTGGGAAGTGTTGGTGGTGTTTGATGGTGAAGGCCACATGTACCTAGGACCCGGCTGGGAGAATTTCGCCCGCGCCCATGAGCTACAGCTCGGGTACTTCCTTGTCTTCCGCTACGACAGCGACGCCATGTTCACCGTGAAGATGTTCGATAACACCATGTGCCGCATGTACTACCAGCACGACAACGATGCCAGTAAGCTCTCCGCCTCTCTTCTTCCTTTCCTTTTGGCTTACTCTACCTGCACGATGACAACACCATGTTCACACTTTGTTGCATTTGGCCAGGCAATGGGAGCAGCAGCGAGGATGACGAGGAGCAGAGCGGGGATGACGACAAGGAGCAGAGCGGGGATGACGAGCAGAGTGGGGATGACGAGGAGAAGAGCGGGGAGGACGATGAGCAGCCTATTCTGGCTGACGACGAACATGCTATGGTGGTGGCTGACGATGACCCTGCTATGGTGGTGGCGGATGACGACCTTGCTATGGTGGTGGCGGACGACGACCTCGCTATGGTGGTGGCGGACGATGACCTCGCAATGGTGGTGGCGGACGACGACCTTGCTATGGTGGTGGCGGACGACGACCTCACGATGGTGGCGGCGCCTGCAATCCCACAGCTTGGCGATAGGACCATGCCAATTGTGGTAGAGGAGTACATCCGCGTTGGGATTCGCCACTCTGAGCGCATCAGGTTGATGAAGGAGAAGAAGGAGGAGTGAAGATGTTAAGAAGGTGTTCAGCATGTTAGGTTTAAGCTTGTTAGTGTAATATGAACATGTCAATGTTAAGTATATCAGGTTTAATTTTGTGCATGCTCATGGATGCTGTATGACAGTGTCATTTAAACAAGTCATGTTTTTAACAATGAATATTCAGTTTGGTAATTGATGGGAATTGAAATTTTTTATGCATGCTCATGGATGAAAGATAAAATTATGGGTTTTTGTGCATGCTCATGTATGAAACAATATAAGTTTCATTTTTTGAATGCTAAAAACATGACTCAAACCCTAGCCACGGACGACCGCCGTGACTAAATCCGCCGGTTTTTGAAAACACCGTAAAAATTATAAAACCGTTTTTCATTTTTTGAATGCAAAAGACATGCGTGTTTCGTGAAGCGGCTACAAGGAGGGGCACCCCAAACGGCGCCATTCCATGTCTATCTCAAAGTAGACCCTATTTTACGGACGGTCGCCAAAAAGCATGCATTTCCGACCCTCGTAGCTACTCCCGGCAATTCGGACCACCTTCGGCCGATTCAGCTGGAACCGGCTGGAATTTGAACTACGGGTCCTCCATAGCTTGCCCGTTATTTTCACTAAAAATGCTTTTTAGCTTCACAGGTAGGCATTTCATCACAGAATCGACAACAAATTTGCACGGCTCAAACCCTAGCCACGGACGGTCGCCGCGATGAAATCGGCCGGTTTTTGAAAACACCGTAAAAAAATCAAAAAAAATCAAAAAAATGGGAGACCTCCGCGTCACATCATCAAATGTGGCCTACCAACTAGCAAAAATACTAAACTTGCAACACCGGCGTTTTCTTGAAAAAGTGTTCTCAAAAACGACCTACCATGAACGAAGATTCATGGCTTTCAAGCCAAACTAGCAATGATATGGCCGCATCGATTGAATAGTTTCTGATAATATGCCCAAATTGGGCGCATGCCTCCGTCTTGTGATGGCAAACAATGTTGCCAAAGCGAGGTTCCAACTTGTTTAACAAAAAAAACCGTTTTTCATTTTTTGAATGCAAAAGACATGCGTTTTTCGTGAAGCGGCTACAAGGAGGGGCACCCCAAATGGCGCCATTCCATGTCTATCTCAAAGTAGACCCTATTTTACGGACGGTCGCCAAAAAGCATGCATTTCCGACCCTGGTAGCTACTCCCGGCAATTCGGACCACCTTCGGCCGATTCAGTTGGAACCGGCTGGAATTTGAACTGTGGGTCCTCCATAGCTTGCCCGTTATTTTCACTAAAAATGCTTTTTAGCTTCACATGTAGGCATTTCATCACAGAATCGACAACAGATTTGCACGGCTCAAACCCTAGCCATGGACGGTCGCCGCGACGAAATCGGACGGTTTTTGAAAACACCGTAAAAAATTCAAAAAAAAATCAAAAAATGGGAGACCTCCGCGTCACATCATCAAATGTGGCCTACCAATTAGCAAAAATACTAAACTTGCAATACCGGCGTTTTCTTGAAAAAGTGTTCTCAAAAACGACCTACCATGAACGAAGATTCATGGCTTTCAAGCCAAACTAGCAATGATATGGACGCATCCGTTGAATAGTTTCTGGTAATATGCCCAAATTGGGCGCATGCCTCCATCTTGTGATGGCAAACAATGTTGCCAAAGCGAGGTTCCAACTTGTTTAACAAAAAAAAACCGTTTTCATTTTTTGAATGCAAAAGACATGCGTTTTTCATGAAGCGGCTACAAGGAGGGGCACCCCAAACGGCGCCATTCCATGTCTATCTCAAAGTATACCCTATTTTACGGACGGTCGCCAAAAAGCATGCATTTCTGACCCTCGTAGCTACTCCCGGCAATTCGGACCACCTTCGGCCGATTCAGCTGGAACCGGCTGGAATTTGAACTGCGGGTCCTCCATAGCTTGCCCGTTATTTTCAGTAAAAATGCTTTTTAGCTTCACAGGTAGGCATTTCATCACAGAATCGACAACAGATTTGCACGGCTCAAACCCTAGCCACGGACGGCCGCCGCGACGAAATCGGCCGGTTTTTGAAAACACCGTAAAAAATTAAAAAAAATCAAAAAATGGGAGACCTCCGCGTCACATCATCAAATGTGGCCTACCAACTAGCAAAAATACTAAACTTGCAATACCGCCGTTTTCTTCAGCTACTCGGTATGATTTTAACCTTGATTTCTACAAAATTTACAAAAAAACCCTATTTTTTTCTACACCCAAACCCAAAAGGATTTCCCTCCCACACCAAAATTTTCCCTCCACCAAAATTTCCCTCTCCCAAAATTTCCCTCCTCTCCCTCTCCCACTACCAGGCGGGACCCACCACTCCCTCTCCCACTACCAGGCGGGATCCACCACTCCCTCTCCCACTAACACGCGGGATCCCCTCCCTCCCCTCCCAAAATTTCCCCATTCCCCTCCCCTCTCCA
>NC_041380.1:590351834-590373834 GCF_002162155.2 Triticum dicoccoides
CACCTCCGCGCCGCCCTGCTCCCACTCCCTCCCCTCCCCTCCTCCGTGCCGCCCCGCCGCTGCTGCGCCGCCCTGCCACTGCGCCGCCCACATCGACGACGACGACGACGATGCAATCGACTACATCAACGAGGACGGCAGTTACATCGATGACGGCGCGATCGACGACGACCATCGCTGCATCATCAACATCATCTCCCCCTAGGTACTTCTCCCCTCCTCTGGTGGATCCATCTCCCCTCCTCTGGTGGATCCACCTCCCCTCTGGTGGATCCATCTCCCCTCTGGTAAATCCCCTCATGGGTTAGGATTTTATAGGGTTAGGATCTCCTGCTGGTTCGGTAGGTCCTTGTTCTTGGGGTTAGGGTTCATTTTAATTGTTGCGTGAGGATGATCTCCCTCTAGTTCATGGGGTTAGGGTTCATGGGGCCAGGGTTAGGGTTCATGGGGTTCATGGGGTTAGGGTTCATGGGGTTCAACATCATCCACCCCTAGGCACTTCTCCCCTCTAGCCATCTCCCCTCGATATTCATGGGTAGATCTTCTAGGGTTCGGTAGACCCCCCTCATGGGTTCATCTAGGGTTCATGGGGATGGATCAATGGGGATGGGGATGGCTAGGGTTAGGGTTCATGGGGTACATGTTTCTCTAGTTCATGGAGATGGTTAGGGTTAGGATTGATGGATCTCCTGCTTTTCTTGTTCATGGAGAAGGATCAATGTGGATTCATGGGGATGATCTCCCTTTGGTTAGGGTCTCATGGGTTTCATGGGGTTAGAGTTTCATGGGGTTCCTGGGGTTAGGGTTTCATGGGGTTCATGGGGTCCTTCCTATGCATGATTTCAATTGTTGTTAAGAGCGTGTGCTTCTCTATGTATTGACTACTGTTGCTAAGAGTGCATGTTGGTCCTGTAAATCTTGTACTAATTCACTTAACAGACTTCATATGTAAATCTTGTACTAATTGGTAAAGTAGTCTAAATTCTGATGAGGGTGAGTTACAACAGGATCATGTTGCTAGTACATGCTACTCTTGTTTATGACGGTCTGCCTATGCATGGGTTAGCCTGCATTTGTGATGGGGGTACACAAAGCCACTTGCTTGCAATTGTTGTGGGTCTTAGCAGAATTCTATTTTTCTGTTCCATTATTATGAGAATGTGATACCACACATTGATTAGGATGAGTGTATCATGCATGCTTTACTTACTCAACATGATATGTGTCTATATGGGTTGATATACCAAATCAAACCGGGTTTGGCTGCCAACTTGAAGCTTCTGAAAAATTGTTGTATAGGTTGTAGAGGAACATGCATGGGGAATTTTTCTTTGCTTGTTTTGAGTTTGATTCCCATTTACGATTATCATCATCAAAGCTTGTTGAAGTGAAACTATGGATGCTGAAAGCACCTTATGCATATCCTGTTCATAGAGGATGCCCATAAGGTGCCTGTTGGTCGATTGTGATTTAGACTTTCACTTCCTGATATAGGAACCATACTACATAATCTATTTTTTCTATGTATAGTCACTGATGCTGATTTCATATTTATTAAAGTTATCTTTGTTCATCACATGCTAATTTCTATTTATCTTAGTTTAGTTTAGTTTTTCTTGGCATACACAGAGTAATACAATCAGTAGAATGTCAGCCCAAGCGTTGTTAGTCTCTTCAGTACATCATGGGGATGCTTGCTTGCTTGCTGCCACTCTTCAATTCAGTTGCTTGCTAGCGTACATAGGGTTAGGGTTTGCATCAGCAGTATTACTAGCACTTTGCTTGCTTGTTGTGTACTTTATATGAGGCACTAGGAAGAATTCTTGATGTTCATTACTACCTCCTGCTTGATGTACATTACTACCTCCTGCTTGATGTAGTGAAGTTATTAAGAGATGCTTCATATCTTTCCAGTGTACATGCATGCTTGTTTAGTGCACTTACATGTTTTCTTAATTAATAACACTAGATCACTGTATTGTTTATCCATCAAGTTTGTTTCACATGTATTACATTTATGTGCATGATGGTCCAAATGCTTTCCTTTATTGATACAAGTGCATCATTTTACTTTATCCCTGTTGTATCTGATTGTTGTTTATTCTATTTTGCAAGCACCACCTCAAGATCATCCATGGCAAGGAGGACAAGGTCAAGCATGAGGCCAACCGTTGGTATGCAACTTGCTCCTTGTGGTTATACTGTCAGTTTCATAAAATCTGTGTCTTAATATGCTAAGTGAAATGTATTGCTGCAATCTGAATAAGCTGGCTTAATTGTGCCTGTGTGCTATTAGTCTTCCTTACCTGAATAACTAGGATTAAATGATAATAAAATTTCATAAGATATGTTTGGCTGTCTGTCCATGCATTCCAAACATTCACCTAATAGTTATGTTTCCTTTATCATGCAAAGAAGAGCCTCTCACCGAGTACGAGAAGGTTAGGGCTAGAAATATCATGAGGAACAATCGGATGTTCCAGTCCCTTGGCATTGGTGCAATAGCGTCGATTATTAGGAAAATAAATGGTGTACAAGAAGGTAGAAGTGATGAGGTTCAAGAGGGTAGTGGATTTATCAATGATGACCTAGAGTACAATCCTAAGGAGGATGAAGTTATTGATGGAGAGGAAGTGGATGATGTTGTAGTCAACAAGATTGTTAAGGTGCAAACTCTGTCTTGCTTGGAGGGTTGGGGTTCTGTTATTCTATGTTATTCCTTGTGCTCACATATTTCTCTTGTGATCTAATGCTTTTTTCCGTGCTGTTTATACGAGGCACTGAAGGAATCTAGGACGAAGAGGCCTGGTGTTAAGAAGACAGTCAGCAAGAAGAACAAGAGCTCAGAAACATCTGCTGCAATGCCTCCAGGAAGGGTGATGGCCCCAGCTCCAGGACAAAAAAGAGGATCCTGGAACCTGATGAACCTGCCCTTGATAGAGTCACAAGGCAGAAAGCAAGGATGGCGACTGCAACGGACCATCAGGAAAGTATGCTGCGCATGGACTGTCAGACCTCGGTGCAAACGGGTGATGAGTTGCCGCCCATGGATGAAGGAACCACTCTCAGCATGGATGGAAGTGGCACTGTCTGCCTAGATGAAGCAGGAACCATCTGCATTGATGAAGCAGGCACTGTCCACACAGACCTCAGCCCTGTTGCACCTTCTATTGACAGGAACGCTGTCATCAATGAAGAAGAACAGCGGCTTGTGCTTCAATCAGGCAAGTTGACCTTTGCAATGCTATCTTTTACTAGTGCATTTTCCAAATGGAATGATCATGTATGCTTTTGTTGATTCCTGCATTTGTCAATTTCTATTCTAATTTATGAGTTCAGTTTCATTTTCAGATGCAATGACTCCCAAGACTAGACTTAGAAAGGGCAAAGGGCTAGAGAGGATCACCAAGTCGCTTGGTAGCAAGGTGCCTATCCAAATTGCCGAAGGGATGATTCGTCCAGAGAAGCCTCTGCAGGCAGCAAAGCTTGCTTCTGAGTGTGGACTCGTTGCAAAAAGCCATCTTCCGGTTCTTCCTCACTTCAAGCTATACAAAAAAATGCTAGTCTATCGGAGAACTACATTGGGAAAGTTGCTGTAAGCTACTTGTTTCATTGTTAATGTGCTATCTATTTTCTGTTACACCTATGCATGATCACTAATATTGTTCCTACCTTGTTTGCTATCTTGGTAGGCAAATTTTGAGATGAACACGAACTCGGAGACCATCAAGACCTCGTGCAAAGATATTCTGCAGAAATATTCAAAGAACAGACGCCATCAGATCAAGAAGAAGTATTTTGATACTGTAGCCGCAAATAAAGTCAGCATTAAGTCTCCGGTGCCTGATCTAACAGATGGTGAATGGCAAGCTCTGGTGGAGATGTGGTCTACCCCAAGACACAAGGTTTGTCTCTGCTTTGTTTGATGCTTTATGTTCTGCACATGATATGCTAGTGCTAGATCATGCTGACAATATGCTTTTTTGTAGGAAACCTGTGTGTTGAACAAGATGAATCGAGAAAAAGTCGTGTACAATCACAGAACTGGTTCCAGGCACTACACAGCACACATTTTTTCCATTGTGAGAACTCTTCTCTAGAGACCTTACCGTTTGATCCTCATTGAATAGCATTTCTGATTCTTGTTGAATAACATTTTGATTTTTGTTGAAAAACATTTCAGAAAGAAGAGCGTAAGGGTGAGGAGATGTCTGCGATTGACTTGTTTAAGGCCACCCACAACAGCAAGAAGCACGGGTTTTCAGAGCCAGTCAAGACTGCTATAGTAAGTCACTCCATGCTTTGCCCTATTTGATTCACAGCCAGCTTTGATGCTTTGATGATTTGATATTGTTTGATTCGGAGCTAGTCAAGAACACACGCTATGTTCCATGCTTTGATGTTGTTTGATAGTTCAACAAAGATATCAGAACTTGCTGTAGCTATTTGATGCATTTTTAATGATATGATGAAATTTGATCTGAATGTTAGTTTGATGATCGGCTCACTCGGGAAGCCATCTTATATAGAACCACCATTCTAGGCTTAATGAAGTGATCATATTGTTCCAATTGCATGTCTCCAGGTCACTAGTCATCATCTTCTTGTATAGATTTTGTGTGCTGGTTTGGTTACTTCAAATAATCCATTTGTGTGCTGGTTTGGTTTCTCTTGCTTGGTTTGGTTCGCAAAATGTGAAATAGATCTCCCACTAATGCCTATCATTTTCCTCCATATGCTAGCTTGAGATGGAAAAAATGAAGGACGCGCCGGAACCAGAAGGTGAAGAGCCAAAGTCTGCTGTTGAAATTGTCGAACAAGTCCTCAAGACCGAAGTCAAGCAAAGCACATTCCTCAGGAATTTGGGCTCCAGTCATCTAGGAACAACTCCGGAAAAGCAACAACTGAAGTTGCTGCTCATGTTCGTGACCTTGAGCAGAAGCTGGAGAGGTCTGAGCTTCAAGCTGAAGTGATGCAAGAAGAATTGGCGGCAATCAAGATGAAGGCGGAAGAATCTGAAGCTGCACGCGACAAGGAACTTGAGCTGCTGCGCAAGAAGTCTCAAGAGCAGGAAGAGCAGTTAGCCCACTTGATGGCTCTCTTTGGAGCTAAGGCAGTTTGATGGTCTTTGAACTTGCTGTGCAGTTTGTCTTTGAACTTGATGTGAAGCTATGTCGTAGTAGGTCGTGAACTTATGTGGATCTGGTAGTGTTTTGCATCTGGTAGTGTTTGTTGCATTTTGCACTTGGTAGTGTTTTGCATCTGGTAGTGTTTTGCACCTGGCTGTTTTATGCCTTGTGGATCACTTATAGATCTTGTGAACCTGGGCCTGTTTATAGTTATGTGGATCTTGTGAACCTGGGCTTGTGGATCATTTTCTGAAGTCATGCAAAATATGAACCTAGGCTCTAAAAAGGCCGAGGCCCAAATAAGAATTAGACTAAAAAGGCTTGGGCCTAAAAAAAGAAATGACTGTAAGATTTTTTTTTACAAAAGGCTGCATAACACAAAATAAAAAGGCCAAGGCCCAAATTCGAACTAGACTAAAAAGGTTGTGGCCCAAAACAATAGTGGAATATAAAAAAATTCATCACAAAAATGCTCCATTCCCAGAAAAATAAAAGGCCAAATTATTGGGCCAGGCCCATGCAGATAAGAAAAATAAAGAGGAAAAAAATTAAATGGGCTGAATTATTGGGCTTGGCCCATCAAGACGGCTGAAATGGACCAGGCTGATTCTATTTTACGACCTTTTCATTTGGTCGTAAGTCTGCCACGTCAGCTTGCCATGGTGGATCTGACGTGGTGTGGTCGGATTGCTAGTGACCAAAACAGTTGGTCGTTAAATCTACGACCTTTTTTTGTCATAAACGTTTGCGACCATTCTAGAAGAAAGGTCGCTAATGTCAGTTTATGACAGTCAGCTTTTGACCTTATGTTTTTGGTTACAAATGGAAATTTGTGACCATTCAGTGACCAATAGTGGTGGTCACAAGTTGACATATTTCTTGTAGTGTCTGGCCCGTGGCCCGACTCCGGCGCCGCCCTGCTGCTCTCCCGCCGGCGTCCCCCCTCCGGTGACCGTCCGACCCTGCTGGCCTCGTCCCGCCCTACGGGCGGGTGCTCACTCGGGTGCGCCCGCACCCGTTACCGCCTGAACCGCTATGGCCCCCTAGGGCCAATGACAAGTGGGGCCCCCCAGAACATTTACAAAAATAAAATAAAATAATAAAATTAACTAATTAATTAATTAACTAATTAATTAACTTAATTAATTCTGATTAAATTAACCAATTAATATTAATTAACCTAATGATTAATTAACCTAATTAACTACTGTTAATTAGCTAATTAATTAGTATGCCAGTGGGGCCCACCTCCTAATTAATTTTGATTAGTTTAATTAAACTGTGTCACTGACTAGTGGGACCCACTGGTCAGGTTGACCAGTCAACCCCCGTTGACTGCTGACGTCAGCATGACTGAAGGAAATATGCCCTAGAGGCAATTATAATGTTATTATTTTATTTCCTTATATCATGATAAATGTTTATTATTCATGCTAGAATTGTATTATCCGGAAACATAATACTTGTGTGAATACATAGACAAACCAAACGTCACTAGTATGCCTCTACTTGACTAGCTCATTAATCAAAGATGGTTATGTTTCCTAACCATAGACATGTGTTGTCATTTGATTAACGGGATCACATTATTAGGAGAATGATGTGATTGACATGACCCATTCCATTAGCTTAGCACCCGATCGTTTAGTATGTTGCTATTGCTTTCTTCATGACTTATACATGTTCCTATGACTATAAGATTATGCAACTCCCGTTTGCCGGAGGAACACTTTGTGTGCTACCAAACGTCACAACGTAACTGGGTGATTATAAAGGAGCTCTACAGGTGTCTCCAAAGGTACATGTTGGGTTGGCGTATTTCGAGATTAGGATTTGTCACTCCGATTGTCGGAGAGGTATCTCTGGGCCCTCTCGGTAATGCACATCACATAAGCCTTGCAAACATTTCAACTAATGAGTTAGTTGCGAGATGATGTATTATGAAACGAGTAAAGATACTTGCTGGTAACGAGATTGAACTAGGTATTGAGATACCGACGATCGAATCTCGGGCAAGTAAAATACCGATGACAAAGGGAACAATGTATGTTGTTATGCGGTCTGACCGATAAAGATCTTCGTAGAATATGTAGGAGCCAATATGAGCATCCAGGTTCCACTATTGGTTATTGACCGGAGACGTGTCTCGGTCATGTCGACATTGTTCTCGAACCCGTAGGGTCCGCGCGCTTAAGGTTTCGATGATAGTTATATTATGAGTTTATGAGTTTTGATGTACCGAAGTTAGTTCGGAGTCCCGGATGTGATCACGGACATAACGAGGAGTCTCGAAATGGTCGAGACATAAAGATTGATATATTAGACAGCTATATTCGGACACCGGAAGTGTTCCGGGTGATTTCGGAGAAAACTGGAGAGCCGGAGGGTTACCGAAACCCTACCGGGAGAAGTAATGGGCCATATGGGCCTTAGTGGAGAGAGAGAGAGAGAGGGGCAGCCAGGGTGGGCCGCGCGCCTCCTCCCCCTGGTCCGAATTGGACTAGGAGAAGGGGGGCGGCACCCCCTTTCCTTCTCCCACCCCACTTCCTTCCCCCTCCTAGGAGGAGTCCTACTCCTACTAGGAGGAGGACTCCTCCTGGCGCGCCAATAGGGGCCGGCCGGCCTCCTCCCCTTGCTCCTTTATATACGGGGGCAGGGGGTACCCCTAGACACACAAGTTGATCCACGTGATCATATTCTTAGCCGTGTGCGGTGCCCCCTTCCACCATAATCCTCGATAATATTGTAGCGGTGCTTAGGTGAAGCCCTACGACGGTAGTACATCAAGATCGTCACCACGCCGTCGTGCTGACGGAACTCTACCCCGACACTTTGCTGGATCGGAGTCCGGGGATCGTCATCGAGCTGAACGTGTGCTAAAACTCGGAGGTGTCGTAGTTTCGATGCTTGATCGGTCGGGCCGTGAAGACGTACGACTACATCAACCGTGTTTTGCTAACGCTTCCGCTGTCGGTCTACAAGGGTACGTAGATCACACTCTCCCCTCTTGTTGCTATGCATCACCATGATCTTGCGTGTGCATAGGAAAATTTTGAAATTACTACGTTCCCCAACATTGGCATCCGAGCCTAGGTTTTATGTGTTGATGTTATATGCATAAGTAGAACACAAGTGAGTTGTGGGCGATATAAGTCATACTGCTTACCAGCATGTCATACTTTGGTTCGGCGGTATTGTTGGACGAAGCGGCCCGGACCGACATTACGCGTACGCTTACGCGAGACCGGTTCTCCCGACGTGCTTTGCACAAAGGTGGCTAGCGGGTGACAGTTTCTCCAACTTTAGTTGAACCGAGTGTGGCTACGCCCGGTCCTTGCGAAGGTTAAAACAGCACCAACTTGACAAACTATCGTTATGGTTTTGATGCCTAGGTAAGATTGGTTCTTGCTTAAGCCCGTAGCAGCCACGTAAAACTTGCAACAACAAAGTAGAGGACGTCTAACTTGTTTTTGCAGGGCATGTTGTGATGTGATATGGTCAAGACATGATTTTATTGTAGGAGATGATCATGTTTTGTAACCAAGTTATCGGCAACTGGCAGGAGCCATATGGTTGTCGCTCTATTGTATGCAATGCAATTGCGCTATAATGCTTTACTTTATCACTAAGCGGTAGCGATAGTCGTGGAAGCATAAGATTGGTGAGACGACAACGATGCTACGATGGTGATCAAGGTGTCGCGCCGGTGACAATGGTGATCACGACGGTGCTTCGAAGATGGAGATCACAAGCACAAGATGATGATGGCCATATCATATCACTTATATTGATTGCATGTGATGTTTATCTTTTATGCATCTTATCTTGCTTTGATTGACGGTAGCATTTTAAGATGATCTCTCACTAATTATCAAGAAGTGTTCTCCCTGAGTATGCATCGTTGCGAAAGTTCTTCGTGCTGAGACACCACGTGATGATCGGGTGTGATAGGCTCTACGTTCAAATACAACGGGTGCAAAACAGTTGCACACGCAGAATACTCAGGTTATACTTGACGAGCCAAGCATATACAGATATGGCCTCGGAACACGGAGACCGAAAGGTCGAGCGTGAATCATATAGTAGATATGATCAACATAGCGATGTTCACCAATGAAACTACTCCATCTCACGTGATGATCGGACATGGTTTAGTTGATTTGGATCACGTAATCACTTAGAGGATTAGAGGGATGTCTATCTAAGTGGGAGTTCTTTAGTAATATGATTAATTGAACCTAAATTTATCATGAACTTAGTACCTAATAGTATCTTGCTTGTTTATGTTTGATTGTAGGTAGATGGCCCGTGCTGTTGTTCCGTTGAATTTTAATGCGTTCCTTGAGAAAGCAAAGTTGAAAGATGATGGTAGCAATTACATGGACTGGGTCCGTAACTTGAGGATTATCCTCATTGCTGCACAGAAGAATTACGTCCTAGAAGCACCGCTGGGTGCCAGGCCTGCTGCTGGAGCAACACCAGATGTTATGAACGTCTGGCAGAGCAAAGCTGATGACTACTCGATAGTTCAGTGTCCCATGCTTTACGGCTTAGAATCGGGACTTCAACGACGTTTTGAACGTCATGGAGCATATGAAATGTTCCAGGAGTTGAAGTTAATATTTCAAGCAAATGCCCGGATTGAGAGATATGAAGTCTCCAATAAGTTCTATAGCTGCAAGATGGAGGAGAACAGTTCTGTCAGTGAGCATATACTCAAAATGTCTGGGTATAATAATCACTTGATTCAATTTTGAGTTAATCTTCCAGATGATTGCGTCATTGACAGAATTCTCCAATCACTGCCACCAAGCTACAAGAGCTTCGTGATGAACTATAATATGCAAGGGATGAATAAGACTATTCCCGAGCTCTTCGCAATGCTGAAAGCTGCGGAAGTAGAAATCAAGAAGGAGCATCAAGTGTTGATGGTCAATAAGACCACTAGTTTCAAGAAAAAGGGCAAAGGGAAGAAGAAGGGGAACTTCAAAAAGAACAGCAAGCAAGTTGCTACTCAAGAGAAGAAACCCAAACCTGGACCTAAGCCTAAAACTGAGTGCTTCTACTGCAAGCAGACTGATCACTGGAAGCGGAACTGCCCCAAGTATTTGGCGGATAAGAAGGATGGCAAGGTGAACAAAGGTATATATGATATACATGTTATTGATGTGTACCTTACTAATGCTCGTAGTAGTACCTGGGTATTTGATACTGGTTCTGTTGCTAATATTTGCAACTCGAAACAGGGACTACGGATTAAGCGAAGATTGGCTAAGGACGAGGTGACGATGCGCGTGGGAAATGGTTCCAAAGTTGATGTGATCGCGGTCGGCACGCTACCTCTACATCTACCTTCGGGATTAGTATTAGACCTAAATAATTGTTATTTGGTGCCAGCATTAAGCATGAACATTATATCTGGATCTTGTTTGATGCGAGATGGTTATTCATTTAAATCAGAGAATAATGGTTGTTCTATTTATATGAGTAATATCTTTTATAGTCATGCACCCTTAAAGAGTGGTCTATTCTTATTAAATCTCGATAGTAGTGACACACATATTCATAATGTTGAAACCAAAAGATGCAGAGTTGATAATGATAGTGCAACTTATTTGTGGCACTGCCGTTTGGGTCATATCCGTGTAAAGCGCATTAAGAAACTCCATACTGATGGGTTTTTGGAACCACTTGATTATGAATCACTTGGTACTTGCGAACCATGCCTTATGGGTAAGATGACAAAAACACCATTCTCCGGTACTATGGAGAGAGCAACAGATTTGTTGGAAATCATACATACAGATGTATGTGGTCCGATGAATGTTGAGGCTCATGGCGGATATCGTTATTTTCTCACCTTCATAGATGACTTAAGCAGATATGGGTATATCTACTTAATGAAACATAAGTCTGAAACATTTGAAAAGTTCAAAGAATTTCAGAGTGAAGTTGAAAATCATCATAACAAGAAAATAAAATTCCTGCGATCTGATCGTGGAGGAGAATATTTGAGTTATGAGTTTGGTGTACATTTGAAACAATGTGGAATAGTTTCACAACTCACGCCACCCGGAACACCACAGCGTAATGGTGTGTCTGAACGTCGTAATCGTACTTTACTAGATATAGTGCGATCTATGATGTCTCTTACTGATTTATCGCTATCGTTTTGGGGTTATGCTCTAGAGACGGCCGCATTCACGTTAAATAGGGCACCATCAAAATCCGTTGAGACGACGCCTTATGAACTATGGTTTGGCAAGAAACCAAAGTTGTCGTTTCTGAAAGTTTGGGGTTGCGATGCTTATGTGAAAAAGCTTCAACTTGATAAGCTCGAACCCAAATCGGAGAAATGTGTCTTCATAGGATATCCAAAGGAAACTATTGGATACACCTTCTATCACAGATCTGAAGGCAAAACTTTTGTTGCTAAATTCGGAAACTTTCTAGAGAAGGAGTTTCTCTCGAAAGAAGTGAGTGGGAGGAAAGTAGAACTTGATGAGGTAACTGTACCTGCTCCATTATTGGAAAGTAGTACATCACAGAAACCAGTTTCTGTGACACCTACACCAATTAGTGAGGAAGCTAATGATGATGATCATGAAGCTTCAGAACAAGATACTACTAAACCTCGTAGATCAACCAGAGTAAGATCCGCACCAGAGTGGTACGGTAATCCTGTTCTGGAAGTCATGCTACTAGATCATGATGAACCTACGAACTATGGAGAAGCGATGGTGAGCCCAGATTCCGCAAAATGGCCTGAAGCCATGAAATCTGAGATGGGATCCATGTATGAGAACAAAGTATGGACTTTGGTTGACTTTCCCAATGATCGGCAAGCAATTGAGAATAAATGGATCTTTAAGAAGAAGACTAACGCTGACAGTAATGTTACTGTCTACAAAGCTCGACTTGTCGCAAAAGGTTTTCGACAAGTTCAAGGGATTGACTACGATGAGACCTTCTCACCCGTAGCGATGCTTAAGTCTGTCCGAATCATGTTAGAAATTGCCGCATTTTATGATTATGAAATTTGGCAAATGGATGTCAAAACTGCATTCCTGAATGGATTTCTGCAAGAAGAGTTGTATATGATGCAACCGGAAGGTTTTGTCGATCCAAAGGGAGCTAACAAAGTGTGCAAGCTCCAGCGATCCATTTATGGACTGGTGCAAGCCTCTCGGAGTTGGAATAAACGCTTTGATAGTGTGATCAAAGCATTTGGTTTTGTACAGACTTTTGGAGAAGCCTGTATTTACAAGAAAGTGAGTGGGAGCTCTGTAGCATTTCTGATATTATATGTAGATGACATATTACTAATCGGAAATGATATAGAATTTCTGGATAGCATAAAGGGATACTTGAATAAGAGTTTTCAGTGAAAGACCTCGGTGAAGCTGCTTACATATTGGGCATTAAGATCTATAGAGACAGATCAAGACGCTTAATTGGACTTTCACAAAGCACATACCTTGACAAAGTTTTGAAAAAGTTCAAAATTGATCAAGCAAAGAAAGGATTCTTGCCTGTGTTACAAGGTGTGAAATTGAGTAAGACTCAATGCCCGACCAATGCAGAAGATAGAGAGAAAATGAAAGATGTTCCCTATGCTTCAGCCATAGGCTCTATCATGTATGCAATGTTGTGTACCAGACCTGATGTGTGTCTTGCTATAAGTCTAGCAGGGAGGTACCAAAGTAATCCAGGAGTGGATCACTGGACAGCGGTCAAGAACATCCTGAAATACCTGAAAAGGACTAAGGATATGTTTCTCATATATGGAGGTGACAAAGAGCTCATAGTAAATGGTTACGTTGATTCAAGCTTTGACACTGATCCGGACGATTCTAAATCGCAAACCGGATACGTGTTTACATTAAACGGTGGAGCTGTCAGTTGGTGCAGTTCTAAACAAAGCGTTGTGGCGGGATCTACATGTGAAGCGGAGTACATAGCTGCTTCGGAAGCAGCAAACGAAGGAGTCTGGATGAAGGAGTTCATATCCGATCTAGGTGTCATACCTAGTGCATCAGGTCCAATGAAAATCTTTTGTGACAATACTGGTGCAATTGCCTTGGCAAAGGAATCCAGATTTCACAAGAGAACCAAGCACATCAAGAGACGCTTCAATTCCATCCGGGATCTAGTCCAGGTGGGAGACATAGAGATTTGCAAGATACATAAGGATCTGAATGTTGCAGACCCGTTGACTAAGCCTCTTCCACGAGCAAAACATGATCAGCACCAAAGCTCCATGGGTGTTAGAATCATTACTGTGTAATCTAGATTATTGACTCTAGTGCTAGTGGGAGACTGAAGGAAATATGCCCTAGAGGCAATAATAATATTATTATTTTATTTCCTTATATCATGATAAATGTTTATTATTCATGCTATAATTGTATTATCCGGAAACATAATACTTGTGTGAATACATAGACAAACTAAACGTCACTAGTATGCCTCTACTTGACTAGCTCATTAATCAAAGATGGTTATGTTTCCTAACCATAGACATGTGTTGTCATTTGATTAACGGGATCACATTATTAGGAGAATGATGTGATTGACATGACCCATTCCATTAGCTTAGCACCCGATCGTTTAGTATGTTGCTATTGCTTTCTTCATGACTTATACATGTTCCTATGACTATGAGATTATGCAACTCCCGTTTGGCGGAGGAACACTTTGTGTGCTACCAAACGTCACAACGTAACTGGGTGATTATAAAGGAGCTCTATAGGTGTCTCCAAAGGTACATGTTGGGTTGGCGTATTTCGAGATTAGGAATTGTCACTCCGATTGTCGGAGAGGTATCTCTGGGCCCTCTCGGTAATGCACATCACATAAGCCTTGCAAGCATTTCAACTAATGAGTTAGTTGCGAGATGATGTATTACGAAACGAGTAAAGAGACTTGCCGGTAACGAGATTGAACTAGGTATTGAGATACCGACGATCGAATCTCGGGCAAGTAAAATACCGATGACAAAGGGAACAACGTATGTTGTTATGCGGTCTAACCGATAAAGATCTTCGTAGAATATGTAGGAGCCAATATGAGCATCCAGGTTCCGCTATTGGTTATTGACCGGAGACGTGTCTCGGTCATGTCTACATTGTTCTCGAACCCATAGGGTCCGCACGCTTAAGGTTTCGATGACAGTTATATTATGAGTTTATGAGTTTTGATGTGCCGAAGTTAGTTCGGAGTCCCGGATGTGATCACGGACATAACAAGGAGTCTCGAAATGGTCGAGACATAAAGATTGATATATTAGACGGCTACATTCGGACATCGGAAGTGTTCCGGGTGATTTCGGAGAAAACCTGAGAGCCGGAGGGTTACCGGAACCCTACCGGGAGAAGTAATGGGCCATATGGGCCTTAGTGGAGAGAGAGAGGGGCAGCCAGGGTGGGCCGCGCGCCTCCTCCCCCCTGGTCCGAATTGGACTAGGAGAGGGGGGCGGCGCCCCCCTTTCGTTCTCCCTCCCCACTTCCTTCCCCCTCCTAGTAGGAGTCCTACTCCTACTAGGAGGAGGACTCCTCCTGGCGCGCCAATAGGGGCCGGCCGGCCTCCTCCCCTTGCTCCTTTATATACGGGGGCAGGGGGCACCCCTAGACACACAAGTTGATCCACGTGATCATATTCTTAGCCGTGTGCGGTGCCCTCTTCCACCATAATCCTCGATAATATTGTAGCGGTGCTTAGGCGAAGCCCTGCGACGGTAGTACATCAAGATCGTCACCACGCCGTCGTGCTGACGGAACTCTACCCTGACACTTTGTTGGATCAGAGTCCGGGGATCGTCATCGAGCTGAACGTGTGCTAAAACTCGCAGGTGCCGTAGTTTCGGTGCTTGATCGGTCGGGCCGTGAAGACGTACGACTACATCAACCGCGTTGTGCTAACGCTTCCGCTGTCGGTCTACAAGGGTACGTAGATCACACTCTCCCCTCTCGTTGTTATGCATCACCATGATCTTGTGTGTGCATAGGAAAATTTTGAAATTACTATGTTCCCCAACAATGACATCATGCTGATGTCATAAATCCATTTTCGGATTAATTTAAATAATTAATTAAATTCCAGAAATGAACAAACTCTTTAGAAAATCATATCGTTTAATCCGTAACTCGGATTAAATTATTTTCAACATGAAAGTTGCTCAGAACGACGAGACGAATCCGGATACGTAGCCCGTTCGTCCGCCACGCATCCCTAGTATAGAGAACACGCAACTTTCCCCCTCCGGCTCCTCTGCCCGAAAACGCGAAACAGCGGGGATAATTTCCCGGATGTTCCTCCCTTCACCGGTACCCCCTCGTACCGCGTTAGGGCACACCTAGCATCACGCTTTGTCATGTCATGCATCGTCATGCATTTGTTGCATTATATTTATTGTTTTTTCCTCCTCTTCTCTCGCTAGACACCGAGACCAACGCCGCTGCTACCCAGTACGACTACGGTGTTGACGATCACTCTCTCTTGCCAGAGCAACTAGGCAAGGCCCCCCCTTGATCACCAGATATCGCATACTCTCTTCTATACTGCTTGCATTAGAGTAGTGTAGCATGTTACTACTTTCCGTTAATCCTATCCTGATGCATAGCATGTCATTATTGCTACAACTATTGTTACCTTTACCTGCAATCCTAATGCTTAGTATAGGATGCTAGTTTATCATCAGTGGCCCTTCATTCTTGTCCGTCTGCCTTGCTATACTATCGGGCCGTGATCACTCGGGAGGTGATCACGGGTATATACTATATACTTTATATATGATACTTGAGGTGACTAAAGACGGGTCAGCTCATAGGAGTACCCGCGAGTGATCCACGGATTGGGTCCGAAAGGACGTTTGTCCCGACGGCCCTCTGAGTGGATCTTTGTGGCGAAGCGATAGGGCAGGTTGAGACCACCTAGGAGAGAGGTGGGCGTGGCCCTGGTCGGCGTTCGCGGTTATTTCAAAATAACACGTTTAACGAGATCTTGGTATTTGATCTGAGTCTGGCTACTGGCCTATACACACTAACCATCTACGCGGGGACAGTTATGGGCACTCGACGTTGTGGTATCAGCCGAAGCCTTCGTGACGTCAGCAACTGAGCGGCGCGCGCCGGATTGGACTGCAACGCCTACTAGGCTAGGTCTGCTTCCGGCTGCCCACGCAACGTGCAGGTGTGCTAAGGGCGATGGGCCCAGACCCCTGGGCGCTTAGGTTTAGACTGGCGTGCTGACCTCTCTGTTGGTCTAGGTGGGGCTGCGACGTGTTGATCTTCCGAGGCCGGGCATGACCCAGAAAAGTGTGTCCGGCCAAATGGGATCGAGCGTGTGGTGTTATGTGGTGCGCCCCTGCAGGGAAGTTAATCTATTCGAATAGCCGTGATCTTCGGTAACAGGACGACTTGGAGTTGTACCTTGACCTTATGACAACTAGAACCGGATACTTAATAAAACACACCCTTCCAAGTGCCAGATACAACCGGTGGTCGCTCTCTCACAGGGCGACGAGGGGAGGATCATCGGTTAGGATTATGCTACACGATGCTACTTGGTGAACTTACCATCTACTCTCTTCTCCTGCTGCAAGATGGAGGTTACCAGAAGCGTAGTCTTCGAAAGGATTAGTTATCCCCCTCTTATTCTGGCATTCTGCAGTTCAGTCCACTGATATGGCCCTTTACACATATACCCATGCATATGTAGTGTAGCTCCTTGCTTGCGAGTACTTTGGATGAGTACTCACGGTTGCCTGGTTCCCCCTTTTTCCATTTCTCTACCCGATTACTGCGACCAGATGATGGAGCCCAGGATCCAGACGCCACCTTCGACGACGACTCCTACTACGCTGGAGGTGCCTACTGCTACGCGCAGTCCGCTGGCGACGACCAGGAGTAGTTAGGAGGATCCCAGGCAGGAGGCCTGCGCCTCGTTCGATCTGTATCCTCGTTTGTGCTAGCCATCTTATGGCAACTTGTTTAACTTATGTCTGTACTCAGATATTGTTGCTTCCG
This sequence comes from Triticum dicoccoides, assembly GCF_002162155.2. Lineage (NCBI taxonomy): Eukaryota > Viridiplantae > Streptophyta > Magnoliopsida > Poales > Poaceae > Triticum > Triticum dicoccoides. The sequence continues at coordinate 590,368,990 of NC_041380.1, forward strand.
CTGACTCGTCTATGATCGAGCTCTTGTATTCGAGCCCTCGAGGCCCCTGGCTTGTAATATGATGCTTGTATGACTTATTTTATTTGTAGAGTTATGTTGTGATATCTTCCCGTGAGTCCCTGATCTTGATCGTACACGTTTGCGTGTATGATTAGTGTACGATTGAATCGGGGGCGTCAGAAGTTGGTATCAGAGCCAACTGCCTGTAGGAATCCCCCTTCCATACTCCTTGGCCAAAATCGAGTCTAGACATTACAAAAACTTACTAACATGGTTGTGTGCCTTACGGGCCCACGTCTCCATCTGGGTTGTATTAGGATCTTTTACTCCTCGATCCTTACTCTGGGACTCTGAACTCTCTCCTACTCGGGTTAAACGAGTTTTTCTAAATCTAACATTAGCATCTCGTTATCACTTTCACCCGGAGAGCCCCTTATTTCTGATGATCGTGTGTTGCATGTGAAGATCCTGAAGATACTCCCCGCTGTTAACCTGAGAACTTGTGTCATCGCGTTTGTGATTCCCCTTCCACTGTCAACCCTGATGGATAACAACTTGCAGTTGTCATTTCTTACATTCATCCCCAGTTGGTCTTGTTATTACAAGATACCCTGAAATCCTCTCTATTATCCCGATAATATTTTGTGCCTACTGCCTTACAGATCTTGCCACATGAATACCCCTACGGATAACTCCTCGCACTTATTGAGTATCCGCTCATTCCCAGTTGTTCATGTGTTTCACAAAAGATTTCGAAATACCATTCGATCTTCCAAAAATCCTGAGCAGCCTATTGCTCTTGAAATTCTTGCTTGCTTGCATTATGGTTAATCCCATAAGTCTCGTAATCTTATTGGCACCCCTTGTCTTTATCATTTTAAGTCCGTTGATTCAATATGTTGAGGATGCTCGCATCCCTCAATCGAATCCTAGAATTCATCCTTCCGGCTCAGTGTCAGTTTGAACATGAGCTGGTTCTCAACCAATTAAATTGCCGTCGGTTGTACCCCTAAGTCTATTCAACTATTCCCTCCTTAATCAGAGCATTTGCTTCTGATCCCTTGAAATGGGAAATCATAAATCCTTTGCGATTGAGCTTTGAATTAGTCAGTTGTTTCTATCATATGATCTCCTTGCATTCTTTCTTCTTCTGGTTGAGTACCGATGCTCACATCAGGTCCCTTATGGACCACCAGATCCCTTGTTGGATTTTATCTGACAACGCCCTTCATATTCAATAACCTTGCGAGCCTATTCTCGGATACATAATGCCTTTGGTAAATTGTATCCTCTGCTTTCTCGACCATGCTCTGCCTTCGAGCTTGAGTTAAATTACTCCTAAAGATTGTGGTATATGTTTCTAAGATGCCCCGATGGGTTGAACCTATTCCTTCTCTAAAACCGTGTGAACCCGAAAGTTTTCACGAGTCATATTCTCCTGGTGATTTACCAGATAAAATTTCAACACTACAACTCCATCGAAAATGAGGAGTGAATGATAGGTTATGCATTGGAGAAGTGGGAGTCGACCTTGAACTTTGTGTTCATGCCCATGGACACGATGTAGATCTTGTCATGGAAGCTTCTCGTAACAATAATTATCCCCTTGATATAATTTCATCTTATATCTGGGATTTGGTCTTTTGCAATCATGGTTTCCGACCATATTGTTCTTCCTTGATCCAATTTCTCGGACAAGTTCAAGCAATTGTCTTCTGGAGAGCAATAACCTAGTCCAACCTCTACTTTGATCTGTCATCGAGTATTACCCCCTGGTATCTCAAGAATATCAAGGAACTGTGTTGCTTCCTATGAGTCTTCATCTAGTATTGCTTCTCGCCGTCTTCAGATTTTCCCCGGGTTCTGAGTTATTAGTAACTCGAGAACACCGATAAGTGAATTGATTCTGCACTACGATTCAATAACTCTAAGTAATTCTCATTGCTTACGAGTTTAATAATCCTTCAAGTCATTCCAAGCCTGATTGGCTATATCATTATCGTGCTGATTTTAACTATGCTACCTAGTCCTTATTCCCGGAGTACAACTTTTGACGATGAGCTAAGCTTACGTTGATCTTCCTCATCATATCATTTCGCCTTGAACAACAATGCTTGATTTCGAGTTTCTGTCTTACACGTGGTTCCAATAACCTTGCGCTTCATCATTCCTTTGATTTGATGTCATCGCCGACCGATTACATCTTCATGAAACCTCTCGACAATTGTGTCATGATCATCATCAACATTCTGAGTGTTTCCAGGATATCAATCGAATTCTTGATGAGAAATAGCATCCTTTGCCCTCGATGATTTGGGTTATCATCGACAACATTATTGCATTCCCTCCAACACAGAACTTGTTCCTGTTTTGTGTATACCTTGAGATCCTTGCTACCCAGCATTTGTTCTCCTTTACCTTGGAGTATTACCATCTTTTATGTCAAGAATGTTGATAGAATTTGACCACCTCTTAAGAAATTCTTGATATAGTAATACTTACCGCCATCTCCATTCATCTCTTGGTCCCCGTGTTGTTTCCAATCGGAATACCGACTATTGAACTATGAGGTGTAAAATTCAAAACTTCTAGCAACCCTATTGCTTGTAAGTTAATGAATGATAGTTTCATTCTTTGTGTATCGGTTACTGAATCACCATTCTAAACATTGATCATGCTACCTAAGCCCATATTATGGGTGCACCTTTCAACCAATGCTTAATTGTGTGTGTTTTCGTCGAGCATACATCATTATACCATTTGATTTGACAAATGTTATCTCCTTGTTCACATGATTGTGGAAATCAATCTTTTGGAAATCTCGATGAATTGTCGTTTAGTCCATCAGCCATCTCCTCGTCCTCTCCTTGGTTAAATGATGAACTCTTCTTTTGGAACTCGCTTCCATAGATCATTTCCAAGAATCTTACATTATCATCTCGTCAATGTGTGTTACACCTTTTCTTCTCAGGCACCCTGAGTCTGAGGTATCCTAACACCGAGCAGATCTGAATCCTGGTCAGATATGATGGTTGGAATATATTTCCAAGGGTAATAACAATGTTCTTTTATGACCCGGTAAGGTGATGTCATGCCCAGCACACCTGGCCGGAGGACCTACTATTATAGTTTCCTTTTTAGCAAGGTTGTCCATTCTTCCATGAGGAAATTGAAAGACTTATTCTATGAGTTGTTCCTGATGTATCCTTTGTGTATCCAAAGTCTGACCTTTGCTTGAATACCATGTCAATGCTATCTCGAAGCATGTCTATGGTACTCCGATTTTCAACAGGAACATTTGAAGCCCAATGCTAAATGTTTCCTGCTCAATTATCCAAACATCGTTGTATGGGTAATGTCATGAAATTTCTCTCCCCTTTCCTAAAGGGTTTTCTACATTATATCCTGTCATGGATATCATGCTCTGCTTGTCCTTGGGAAGGATATACCCATGAAATATGTGTTTAAACGCATTTTCCTTTCCATTGTTTTGTTTAGCCTTTCTTATAATCTACTTAATCGAGCAGTGATAATTCCCTGCTTATGTAAACACCTTGAGGTACAATTTTGTCAGTAAGACCCCGTTACTTCTGTTGATGACATTTCGGTAACCGCCGATGGACGAGAACTTTGCCTACTGGTCCGCCTCGTCTCAACGAGCAGGAAAATGGTTCTCTTCATCCCTCGCCCTTGGTACCGCTGTTGTTGACCGAAATAACCGACAGACTATCCTCTGACTTGCCATGCATACATGGTCGTGCAAGACGTCACCGCCCTTCCTACTCTTAATCCACATGGTGGGCCCATGACCCACAGTTCCACAGGATCGAAACCTAACTCTCCTGTACACCCCCTATTTCCAAAGTTTTATTCCTCACGCTTGGCTTCGTATGTAATTCACGAGCCACCTTCCAGAGATCATCACTTTTGGTATGAAACACAATACGTATTCCCGTTGCTCTGAAACCCTTTCACCTTCTGACTGGGCATTGAACGATTGCCTGGCTGCTTGAAACTTCTTATTGTACCTTTCAACTTCACTCTCGATGTGTTTTTAATTGTTCAACTCAAGAGGTACTCATATGCTCATTCATGGGATAATCCCAGATTATTACCCTTATAGCCTTTTGTCGTTGCCGATCTGCCCCGTTACCTATTTGTAAGTACGAAGGAACCCCCAAGGAAGGATGACAACTTCATAATGATGACCTGAAGCAGTGGAATGAAGACATCAGTGTAATGGATCGATCTCTTCGAGAAGAGCAACCAAGATTGAGAAGATCTGTTAGCATCTCGTAACCAGATCTTTCCCCCTACTCTACCTCTTAAATCCCGGGACAAGATTTCTTGTAGTGGAGGAGAATTGTGACGCCCGGATATTTAAGCTACAGTAATCTCTGCTAACAATGCCACATCACCACGATTACCGTTGTTAATCTCGCGATGATTCAACCCCGTTCGAATTCAAAATTCAAATTCAAGTTAAACAATAAAAGTTTTCAAAATATTAAACTAAAATGTTCGGAGTGTGCAGTTAAATGCCTAGGTAATTATTGTGCAACAAACCCCCTTTTAGAAAATGTCTAAATATATTAAAAATGAAATAAAACAGAAAAGCAAAGTAAATAAAAGGAAAAGAAACTACAAAAACAGAAATAAATCTAAACTAGAGAAAAGGGAGAGAAAGACCCCCCGGGCCAGCAGACCCAACGGGCCGGCCCATTCGGCCACCAGGCCCAGCCGACCGGCCTTCCCCCACTCCTCCTTATCCATCCCCCCTCCCCCCCGAAACCCTAACCTACCCACTCCCCACTCCCCTCCCCACGACGCGCCCCCCATCCCCCG
>NC_041380.1:590374269-590380052 GCF_002162155.2 Triticum dicoccoides
GTCCTGCACGCGCCCGGCACCGTCCTTCGCCGTGCCAACGCGTGCTCGCCGCGCCAGCCCCGCGCCCCCTGGTCACCGCACCTCGCGGCCGGCCTCGCCGCCGCCGCGCCCTCCCATTTCTCGCTGGTCATGGCTCGGGTCCGTCCCGCTCGGCCTCAGCCCCCTTTGCACACGCCCGCTACCGCCCCACGATCGCTGCGACTCACTGCCGCCTCGCGCTCACCGAGGCCCTCGCGCCCGTGACCGCGCTCACCGTGCCCCGGTTCCTTCCTTCCCTTCTCTGTTGCCGGTGTCGTCTCCCCCACCGCGCCCAGCACGTGCGTGGCCGCGCTCCCGCGCGCCCTCGTCCACCACTGCCTGGCTAGGCCCGGCGCCCTACCCCGCCTCCTGGCCGCGCCCGTGCCTCGTCTTGGCCGTCTGGCTCGGCAAGTCACTCCCCCTCTGGCCTGCGGCCCCACTCCGGCGCCGCCCTGCTGCTCTCCCGCCGGCGTCCCCCCTTCGGTGACCGTTCGGCCTCGTTGGCCTCGTCCCGCCCTACGGGCGGGTGCTCACTCAGGTGCGCCCGCACCCGTTACCGCCTGAACCGCTATGGCCCCCTGGGGCCAATGACAACTGGGGCCCCCCAAAACGTTTACAAAATAATAATAATTAATTAATTAATTAACTTAATTAATTCTGATTAAATTAACCAATTAAGAATAATTAACCTAATTAACTACGGTTAATTAGCTAATTAATTAGTATGACAATGGGGCCCACCCCCTAATTAATTTTGATTAGTTTAATTAAAATGTGTCACTGACCAGTGGGACCCACTGGCCAGGTTGACCAGTCAACCCCCGTTGACTGTTGACGTCAGCATGACATCATGCTGATGTCATAAATCCATTTTCGGATTAATTTAAATAATTAATTAAATTCCAGAAATTAACAAAATCTTTAGAAAATCATATCTTTTAATCCGTAACTCGGATTAAATTATTTTCCACATGAAAGTTGCTCAGAACGACGAGACGAATTCGGGTACGCAGCCCGTTCGTCCGCCACGCATCCCTAGTATAGTGAACACGCAACTTTCCTCCTCCGGCTCCTTTGCTCGAAAACGCGAAACACCGGCGATAATTTCCCGGATGTTCCCCCTTCACCGGTACCACCTCATACCGCGTTAGGGCACACCTAGCATCACGCTTTGTCATGTCATGCATCGTCATGCATTTCTTGCATTATATTTATTGTTTCTTCTCCCTCTTCTCTCGCTAGACACCGAGACCGACGCCGCTGCTACCCAGTACGACTACGGTGTTGACGACCACTCTCTCTTGCTAGAGCAACCAGGCAAGCCCCCCCCCCCTTGATCACCAGATATCGCCTATTCTCTTCTATACTGCTTGCATTAGAGTAGTGTAGCATGTTACTACTTTCCATTAATCTTATCCTGATGCATAGCCTGTCATTGTTGCTACAACTGTTGTTACCTTTACCTGCAATCCTAATGCTTAGTATAGGATGCTAGTTTATCATCAGTGTCCCTTCATTCTTGTCCGTCTGCCTTGCTATACTATCAGGCCGTGATCACTCGGGAGGTGATCACGAGTATATACTATATACTTTATATATGATACTTGAGGTGACTAAAGACGGGTCGGCTCATAGGAGTACCCGCGAGTGATCCACGGATTGGGTTCGAAAGGACGTTTGTCCCGATGGCCCTCTGAGTGGATCTTTGTGGCGAAGCGACAGGGCAGGTTGAGACCACCTAGGAGAGAGGTGGGCCCGGACCTGGTCGGTGTTCGCGGTTATTTCAAAATAACACGTTTAACGAGATCTTGGTATTTGATCTGAGTCTGGCTACTGGCCTATACGCACTAACCATCTACGCGGGGACAGTTATGGGCACTCGACGTTGTGGTATCAGCCGAAGCCTTCGTGACGTCAGCAACTGAGCGGCGCGCGCCGGATTGGACTGCAACGCCTGCTAGGCTAGGTCTGCTTCCGGCCGCCCACGTAACATGCAGGTGTGCTAAGGGCGATGGGCCCAGACCCCTGGGCGCTTAGGTTTAGACCGGCGTGCTGACCTCTCTGTTGGTCTAGGTGGGGCTGCGACGTGTTGATCTTCCGAGGCCGGGCATGACCCAGAAAAATGTGTCCGGCCAAATGGGATCGAGCGTGTGGGGTTATGTGGTGCGCCCCTGGAGGGAAGTTAATCTATTCGAATAGTCGTGATCTTCGGTAACAGGACGACTTGGAGTTGTACCTTGACCTTATGACAACTAGAACCGGATACTTAATAAAACACACCCTTCCAAGTGCCAGATACAACCGGTGGTCGCTCTCTCACAGGGCGACGAGGGGAGGATCATCGCTTAGGATTATGCTACACGATGCTACTTGGTGAACTTACCATCTACTCTCTTCTCCTGCTGCAAGATGGAGGTTACCAGAAGCGTAGTCTTCGAAAGGATTAGTTATCCCCCTCTTATTCTGGCATTCTGCAGTTCAGTCCACTGATATGGCCCTTTACACATATACCCATGTATATGTAGTGTAGCTCCTTGCTTGCAAGTACTTTGGATGAGTACTCACGGTTGCCTGGTTCCCCATTTTTCCATTTCTCTACCCGATTGCTGCGACCAGACGATGGAGCCCAGGATCCAGACGCCACCTTCGACGACGACTCCTACTACGCTGGAGGTGCCTACTGCTACGCGCAGCCCGCTGGCGACGACCAGGAGTAGTTAGGAGGATCCCAGGCAGGAGGCCTGCGCCTCGTTCGATCTGTATCCCCGTTTGTGCTAGCCATCTTATGACAACTTGTTTAACTTATGTCTGTACTCAGATATTGTTGCTTCCGCTGACTCGTCTATGATCGAGCTCTTGTATTCGAGCCCTCGAGGCCCTGGCTTGTAATATGATGCTTGTATGACTTATTTTATTTGTAAAGTTGTGTTGTGATATCTTCCCGTGAGTCCCTGATCTTGATCGTACACGTTTGCGTGTATGATTAGTGTACGATTGAATCGGGGGCGTCACACTAGGCTTCTGTGGAATATTTTGAAATGTGCTTTCAACTTAACTGATATACCAAACGAATTAGAACTGGTGGTCAATAATTGGGCAAAAAACTTTGGAAAAGATGAGAGGAGCTTAGTTTTGATAGGAATGTCGGCTATCTGTTGGACTATTTGGAAATTGAGAAATAATGTTGTTTTTGATAATAACAGGGTAAATGATCCTTGTATACCTGTCAACTTATTCCTCAAGAACTTATATGAATGGAACATCTTGCAGAAAAACCCCGTAAAAAATAAGATGATGGAGGCAGGAGTGAAGCAGATCGGCGAGGTAGCTGAAGAAGTGTTCAAGGCAGTCCATGGATGGCGTCTGGAGACTAGAAGAATTGTGGGACAAGCTACAACTCCTATGCCAGATGTTGCTGTGGTGGACGCTTGATGAGGCCTTTGCTGCCCTACTCTCACCCCGTATCTTTTTGAGCTCTTTTGTATGGGGATGCTTTAGCTATTGTATGATGTTAAAATTGCTTTCTTTCTGCTCTTATGAACCTTGTAATGCTGGTATTGGGACCGGTTTGAGCTCAGGCCTTAGATCTTTCCCTGGGGGGGTCCTGCTTGAGGGCCTGTGGGAAGGGGATGGATGGCTCTCCTTCCTCCTCGATAGCCCGTGCCTTACCCCCTGGGGGGATAGATATGTCTGTTTCTTTCTTTGCTTTTCGTTTTAGCTGTAAGAAGACCAGGTGATTTCTCTTAATAGAAATCGGAGAGAGAGCTCTCTTTTATCAAAAAAAAACCTACCCGATGATGATCACCAGCTCAAAATCCAAGCTTCAAAGTTCAAACATGAATGGAATTTGAATCGCCGATTTATAATAATCTACCCGGGGCGTGCGCAGCCGACCGAAGTCGTCGTCGTCATCGGCCGTTGATCAGTAGGGGTGGGCGTGGCTCCGGCTGATGCCGTCAACGTTGGCGAAGAACCCCATCAGCTCCTCGCAATACGGCAGGAACGTGCGCCGCAACGTGGCGTTGTAGGCCATCCGGTGGGCGGCGGCCACCGTGCCCATCTCGCTGCCCTTCTTGGTGCCGCCGGATGCCCGGTTCGGCGTCCTCAGCCTCAGCCTGGGCTTCGGCTTCTGCTGCCGGTGTGGGTTGACGGGGAGGAAGAGGAACTTGGACCCTCGTGCGTGTCTTCGAACGCTGTCGCTGTTTGTATTTTACAACGACCGCAACCTGAACCAATGGACAGCCTAACCTACTGTAGTAATATAATTAAATTAAACCCAAATGATAAGTGTCACACGTGTGGTACGAAATAACACCATCCTAACGTTACATAAAATTGTCATCCTTCATAACTAAAGTTGCCATTTTCAAATAACTACAGTTATCGTCAAGAAACATCAGGACAGAATTGTTTCATGGCACACGCGTGACACTTATGCCAAAATTCCACCATTCTTAGCCAACATGCTGGCCGGATTGGCAGCATGTTATGGAGCGACTTTGACCAACGACCAATTGACCATGTGGGCGATTTGACCAAGGAAGATACTGAGTACACACTATATAGGCAGAGGCTTGCTGCTGCACAGTGTATTACGTAGAAGAAGACGAAGCTGCGTGCATGCATGCATGCATTTGATTTGCGTCATGCTCTCGTACGTCAACGGGAAGCATGCACTCACCAAGACGATACGCATTAGTTTATCCTAGGGACACAGCTAGCTAATTGGCCGACTGATTGATGATTACAACTCCATCACGCACGCACGCAGGTGAAGCCAGCTAGGTTAGGTTAGGTACTACACCCAGCCTAACGAATGTTAGGTGTCACTAGCAGAGCAGGCAGCAGCTTGCCAGCCAGCCAGCCAGCCTTGGGCTAATCATCCTAGCCTAGCCCTAGTAGGAGAAACCATGCATGAAATCAATCTAGATCTACCCATCGCTTTCCTCTATTCTCCGTGGCAGTGGCACTCCAATGCAGAGAAAATAAAATAAATTAAAATGTAGACTATCTAGGTCAATGCACTTGCTAATTTGTTAATCTCTTTTAGCCCTGACACCGACGGGACTGATGGTTGCCAAGAAATCCGGCGAGCAAGTCGGCGCGGGCGGGCCGACGATCAAAAGAGCACGTACCCGTTGCGTCAACCACCGCTGGCGCCTGGCGGTGGCGCCCATCTAAATGGATGGATGAAAAGGACTCGAGTCCGGGCATGAACGTACACATGTTTCTATTCTAGCTGATGAGATAGAAGGTTCCGTCCGCTGTGCCATGATACATGTTTCTTAGAGCATCTACAATCGCACGTCTTAAACCTTTAAATATTTGGACGGACGGCTCGGTCACTGACTGTTAAAAAAATCCGTCCCCAGATCTTAAACATATGGGCTGACCGGTACCACTCATATCCAGCATAAATGTATGACGGATATGAGAAGACCCGGGTACATCCGCCACGTCGAACCTGACACCCCGACCCCACCACAAATTGCATCACATCCATCAAACCCTTCGCCCTCCTCTCGCTTCCCTCCACCAATTCCCGCCTTCAAGTCGTCGTCGTCGCCCACGCTTGCTCCCCATCCTCGTCGCTAGCTCCCATCCGCCACCCTAGATGTCGTCTTGCCCGCCCACACCACTGGGACGACAGCTGTGTCGGCGTCATCCATCGGTGTCCTGTCCTCGGGTACGCCGTGCAAGCCGGAGAACATCGCCCAGAGGGACCTGCGATGGAGGCAGCGGGAGTGGGAACCGGTGCAGACCTC